>NC_041388.1:79780106-79792335 GCF_002162155.2 Triticum dicoccoides
GCGGCGGCGCGGCTGCTTGCGGCGGCGCTGGGCGGCATGGGGTGCGCGGCGGCGGCGGCGACGACTTGGGGCTCCAGGGGGGGGCCGGGGTGGCTATTTAATGAGGAGGGGGTTGACTTGGGCAGGGGGTCGGCGGCGGCAAGGCGGCTCCGGCTCGGACTCCTCTCCGAGTCCGGTGGGGAAGGCGGCGGCGCGCTGGGCCGGCCTGGCTCGGCTGGGCCCTTGGCCCAGTCGGGCGCGTTTTTCTTAATAATTTCCCTGTGCCAAAAAAAATCTAGAAAAATAAATAAAAAAATCTAAAAAATGCCAAAACAAATTTTCTCCGTCTAAATAAAATATTTAGAACATGATGAACATTTATTTGGCTCTAAATGCAATTTTTGAAAACGTGCAATTTTTCCTAAATTCAAATAAAACAGCAAATAAAACCAAAATAAAATCTTATTTGATTTTTTATTAAATCCTCAATATTTCTTTATTTTTGGGAAAGTCATTTTATTCCCTCTCTCATATTTTTATAATAGAAATAATTGAAGATAAAATAAATAAAATCAAATGATCCTATTTTCAAATTTTGAGAAAAACTCAAATATGAAAATAACGAAATCCCCAACTCTCTCCGAGGGTCCTTGAGTTGCGTAGAATTTCTAGGATCAACAAGAAAAGCAATAAAATATGATATGCAATGATGATCTAATGTATAACATTCCAAATTGAAAATTTTGGATGTTACAAAGGTGAACTTAAACTTATTAGTAAACATGCTTCTATGGTTACCACTCAAGTAGAATAAGTACTTAAAGCTCAAAATGATTTGCTCAATGAATTGAATAATAAAGATAATGATTATGTTGTTAGAGTGGCTACTAGAACTGGTAGAATGACTCAGGAACCTTTGTATCCTGAAGGCCATCCTAAGAGAATTGAGCAAGATTCTCAGAGAAATAATTTAGATGCACCTAGGTCTTGTAAAAAGAAGAAAAAGAAAAATGATAAGACTTTGCATGCTTCTAGTGATCCTATTGTTGAAACACCTGAGAATCCAAATGATGTTTCTATTTCTGATGCTAAAACTCAATCTGGTAATGAACCCGAAACTAGTGATAATGTTAATGATAATGTTCATAATGATGCTCAACCTAGTAATGATAATGATATAGAAATTGAACCTGTTGTTGATCTTGATAACCCACAATCAAAGAATCAACGTTATGATAAGAAAGACTTCTTTGCTAGGAAACATGGTAAAGAAAGAGAGCCTTGGGTTCAGAAACCCATGCCTTTTCCTCCCGAACCATCCAAAAAAAGGATGATGAGGATTTTGAGCGCTTTGCTGAAATGGTTAGACCTATCTTTTTGCGTATGCGATTAACTGATATGCTCAAAACCAATCCATATGCTAAGTATATGAAAGATATTATTACAAATAAGAGAAAGATACCGGAAGCTGAAATTTCCACCATGCTGGCTAATTATACTTTTAAGGGTGGAATACCAAAGAAACTTAGAGATCCAGGAGTACCTACTATACCATGCTCCATTAAAAGAAACTATGTTAAAACTGTTTTATGTGATCTTGGAGCCGGTGTTAGTGTTATGCCTCTCTCTTTATATCTAGACTTGATTTGAATAAGTTGGCACCTACTAAAATATCTTTGCAAATGGTTGATAAATCAACTGCTATACATGTCGGTATTTTTGAGGATGTGCCTGTTATAGTTGCAAATGTTACTATTTTAACGGACTTTGTTATTCTTGATATTCCCGAGGACGATAGTATGTCTATTATTCTTGGAAGACCCTTTTTGAATACTGCAGGGGTTGTTATTGATTGCACTAAAGGCAATGTCACTTTTCATGTTAATGGTAATGAGCACACGGTACACTTTCCGAGGAAACAACCTCAAGTTCACAATATCAATTCTATTGGAAAAATCCCATCGATTATATTTGTAGGTTTTGAATTTCCTCTTCCTACTGTCAAGAAGAAATATGGTATTCTTATTATTGGGGATGTGCATATCCCCGTTGAGGTAACATAGTGTTATTCGAAATTTCTCTGGTTCCATGTTATTCGGAATGAGTTCGTTAACAAGACTTGATCAACCTTGTTAGTGGATTCCTTTTGATGATCATGAGATGGATGAAACTAGAAGGCACAACCTTCTGTACCCCACTTTTACTTTCTATTATTTATATTAAATAAAATAAAAATAAATATTTTTCTGTCTGTTATCTGATTATCCATGCAATATAAAAATACCTCAAAAATAAAAGTTCTCCAAATGCCCTGAAAATTAAATATGATTTTTTTTCTAGACTATTTGAGGATTTATGGAACTGAATACACACCAGGGGGCCAACCACCTTGCCACGAGGGTGGAGGGCGCACCCACCCCTCTAGGACGCGCCCCCCTGCCTCGTGGGCCCACGGTGGCTCTCCTCCACTTATTCCTGCACCCATACACTCCTTCTTCCTCCCCCAAACACGAAAAACCAGCTCAAACCCGAGTCCAAGCTCGTTTTGCTACCATTTTCGATCTCCTTGCTCAAAGCACCTCTCACAAAACTGCTTGGGGACATTGTTCCTTGGTATGTGACTCCTCCATTGGTCCAATTAGTTTTTGTTCTAGTGCTTTATTCATTACAAATTTTTGCTGCTTAGGTGACCCTGTTCTTAAGCATGCATGTCAAATTTATATGGTCAAAAGTAGTTTTGATGCATGATATAGGGGCACTTGTAGGAGTAGTTGCTATCAATATTATTGAGTTTGGTTTACTTTTATTTTGAAGTTACTAAAAATTTCAGAATTTTTCAGAAAATGATGACGAGACTTTTGAGGGGCTCATCGAGCCAAAGCTCGAAGGAGAAGGCACCGAAGCCTAAGTATAATTTACCTTGCACCGCGGAGGTTCGGGCGTGTGAATGGCCTTCCGAGAATTTCTAGAGAGCAGCCGGGATTTATGAAGATTTTCATGAGTTGGCTCAGACTGTAGGCCTTACTGCTTTCCTCCACGACCAATGCGATCAGTATCTCTTGCTCACAAATACGTTTGTGCAAAACTTTCACTTTCATTCTAGGAACTCACCACCTACGATGGAGTTCCATTTATATGATGAGCATAAGGAGATGTCACTTTATGATTTTTGTCGGATCTGTTTAGTCCCTTTTGGGGGCAAGACAGAAGAACCACATCGTGATGATGTGGAGGGATTTATTGACACTATCACTGTAGGGGAAACAAGGAAGGTTTTCGATGCACGAATCACTAGCATACATTTTCCTGTTTTACGCTATTTTGCATTATTTCCTAGTCATTGCTTAATTGGTCGCGGAAACTGTGGAAACCTGAGTATCCCTGATATTATTATTTTGCACCACGGTTTATACGGTGATAACTCTTTTAGTACAGGTAACATTATTGCCAAACGGTTAAGTCTGAACCGTACCAAGGGCCCCATCTTTGGAGGCATCTATGCTACATGCCTAGCTGCACATTTTAACATACCTATTAGGCATTTTGAGAAGGAAGAAAAAGTGCTGCCCCGTGTTTATTTAGATTATAAAAGTATGGTAGCAGATGATTTTATTGTTAAGAATAGGGAAGGAGAGCTTAAATATCAATTGTTCTTTAATAAACATCATCCTGAGACTATTACCTTGCCCGCTCCTCCTTTGTTTGATTTGACTGTAGGCACGTACCTTGTTCCGTTGATGGCTATCCGCGCCTACCGGAACCCTACACCAGCCGAGGATCCAGAGCCGGAACCACAGTTCGATCCTTCACGACAGTATAATTACCAGTGGGATCCGGAGATGATTGTCAGCTAGTGGTAATCAGAACCTTCCTCGTCTACATCATAGTACAACCCCAGCTACTATTATGGATATCCGCCAGGCCAGCTGTGGCCATAGACCAACTTAGGCCAAAAGCCTAAGCTTGGGGGAGTACGTATTTCCCACCGACATTACATTTATGTTCATACACTCATTGCTAGATGTCAGTGCTCATACTTTTTCATTGTATCATCCATGCTAGTTTACTTTCCTTTTTATGCTTTCTTCTTGTGTGTTTAATAAACCTTAAGAAAAACCAAAACAATTAGTTGTAGCTTTTAATTAGTTTACTTTCCATGCTTGCAGTAGTAATTAAAAAGAAAACCCAAAAAGATTTCCTGTTCTTCTTTTGCTTGTTGGGAGCTTTCCCGTGTAAATAGTTTTATTTCATTTCTTTTCTTTGGGGGTCGATAGGAGAAGACCATAATTAAATTGTTGAAATGGCTCTTATATGCATTACTATTGATCTGACAAAAGAGCCTGTATTACCTTGTCTTCTCCTATTTATTGAATGCCTGCAGATTCCAGCTTTGTCCAATGCATGTGCACTATTATTATTATTCACATCATTCGGTCGTGCAAGTGAAAGGCAATTATGACGATATATGATGGACTGAGTGAGATGAGAAAAGCTGGTATGAACTCGACCTCTTTTGTTTTTGTAAATATGATTAGTTCATCGTTCTTGATTCGGCCTATTATGAATAAACATGTTTGCAATGACAATTAGAGATCATAGTTCTTGTGCCATGCTTGATTAGCTATGAGTTATAATGGTTTACCTTGCGTGCCAACATGCTATTGAGATGGTTATGATGTGGTACGATAGGGTGGTATCCTCCTCTGAATGATTTAAGTGACTTGAGTTGGCACATGTTCACGCATGTAGTTGAAACAAAATCAACATAGCCTTCACGATATTTATGTTCATGGTGGATTATAGCCTACTCATGCTTGCATTCAGTGTTGATTAATTTTAATGCATGTTCATGACTGTTGTCGCTCTCTAGCTGGTCACTTCCCAGTCTTTTACTAGCCTTCACCTGTACTAAGCAAGAATACTGCTTGTGCATCCAAACTTCTTAAACCCCAAAGTTATTCCACATGAGTCCACTATACCTACCTATATACGGTATCTACCTGCCGTTCCAAGTAAATTTGTATGTGCCAAACTCTAAACCTTCAAATAAATATCCTGTTTTGTATGCTTGAATAGCTCATGTATCAACTAGGGCTGTCTGTATCTTCCATGTTAGGCGGGTTATTCTCAAGAGGAGTGGACTCCACTCCTCACTCCCGAGATAAATGGCTAGTCACCGGGATGCCCAGTCCCATGCTTTGTGCAAACTAAATCAAAATAATTGCAAACAAAGCTCCCCCTGGGACTCTTGTTAGTTGGAGGCACTCGTCGTTTCGAGCAAGCCATGGATTGATGCTTGTGGTGGAAGGGGGAGCATAAACTTTACCATTCTGTTTGGGAACCGCCTATAATGTGTGTAGCATGGTCGTTATGTTGAGAATGAAAGTATACTGCTCAAAATATTATTCACCTCTGTTTCAAAACCGAGCTCTGGCACCTCTACAAATCCCTGCTTCCCTCTGCGAAGGGCCTATCTATTTACTTTTATGCTGAGTCATCCTCTTATTAAAAAGCACCAGTTGGAGAGCATCGCTGTCATTTGCATTCATTATTGTTAGTTTACATTGAGTATGACTTGACTGGATCTCTTTTACCATGAATTACAATGTCTAGTCAGTCCTTGGTCTTTAAAGGTGCTCTGCATTTATGTTTTGCGGTCTCAGAAAGGGCTAGCGAGATACCATCTTGTTATATCATATTATGATTGTTTTGAGAAAGTGTTGTCATCCGAGTTTTATTATTATGGCTCACTAGTTGATTATGCTATTGATATGAGTAACTTGAGACCTATGTGTTATTGCGAATGTGGTTTGTTATAATCTTTGCTGAAAACTTGAATGCTGGCTTTACATATTTACAACAACAAGAGTAAACAGAGTTTGTAAAAGTCTTTCTTTATCACTTTCAGTTTGTTAATTGAATTGCTTGAGGACGAGCAAAGGTTTAAGCTTGGGGGAGTTGATACGTCTCCAATGTATCTACTTTTCCAAACACGTTTGCCCTTGTTTTGGACTCTAACTTGCATGATTTGAATGGAACTAACCCGGACTGACGTTGTTTTCAGCAGACTTACCATGGTGTTATTTATGTGTAGGAGAAAACGTTCTCGGAATGACCTGAAACTTCACGGAGACACTTTTCAGAAAATAAGAAAAATACCTGCCAGAGGGCCCACCGTCTTGCCACGAGGGTGGGGGGCGCACCCCCCTACCTCGTGGGCCCCTTGTTGCCTCTCCGACTCCAACTCCACCTCCATATATTGAGTTTCGATGAGAAAAAAATCAGAAAGAAGAAATCATCGCGTTTTATGATACGGAGCCGCCGCCAAGCCCTAAACCCTCTCAGGAGGGCTGATCTGGAGTCTGTTCGGGGCTCCGGAGAGGGGAATCCGTCGCCATCGTCATCATCAACCATCCTCCATCACCAATTTCATGATGCTCACTGCCGTGCGTGAGTAATTCCATCGTAGGCTTGCTGGACGGTGATGGGTTGGATGGGATCTATCATGTAATCGAGTTAGTTTTGTTAGGGTTTGATCCCTAGTGTCCACTATGTTGTGAGATTGATGTTGCTATGACTTTGCTATGCTTAATGCTTGTCACTAGGGCCCGAGTGCCATGATTTCAGATCTGAACCTATTATGTTTTCATCAATATATGAGTGTTCTTGATCCTATCTTGCAAGTCTATAGTCACCTATTATGTGTTATGATCCATTAACCCCGAAGTGACAATAATCGGGATACTTACCGGTGATGACCGTAGTTTGAGGAGTTCATGTATTCACCATGTGTTAATGCTTTGTTCTGGTTCTCTACTAAAAGGAGGCCTTAATATCCCTTAGTTTCCGTAAGGACACCGTTGCCACGGGAGGGTAGGACAGAAGATGTCATGCAAGTTCTTTTCCATAAGCACATATGACTATGTTCGGAATACATGCCTACATTATATCAATGAATTGCAGCTAGTTCTGTGTCACCCTAGGTTATGACTGTTGAGGGAGTCCTGGATTAGGGGGTGTCCGGGTAGCCGGACTATACCTTCAGCCGGACTCCAGGACTATGAAGATACAAGATTGAAGACTTTGTCCCGTGTCCGGATGGGACTTTCCTTGGCGTGGAAGGCAAGCTTGGCGATGCGGATATTTAGATCTCCTACCATTGTAACCGACTTTGTGTAACCCTAACCCTCTCCGGTGTCTATATAAACCGGAGGGTTTTAGTCCGTAGGACAACTTCATCATACAACAACCATACCATAGGCTAGCTTTTAGGGTTTAGCCTCCTTGATCTCGTGGTAGATCTACTCTTGTACTACCCATATCATCAATATTAATCAAGCAGGACGTAGGGTTTTACCTCCATCAAGAGGGCCCGAACCTGGGTAAAACATCGTGTTCCTTGTCTCCTGTTACCATCCGGCCTAGACACACAGTTCGGGACCCCCTACCCAAGATCCGCCGGTTTTGACACCAACGTTGGTGCTTTCATTGAGAGTTCCTCTGCGCCGTCGCAATCAGGAAGGATGCCTCTTCCCGTCTTTAAAGACGGCGCCGTTACTAAGGGAGCCTTGGCTGTCGGCCAAACTCTCTGGCTAGGCGGTTTTCTCATGACCGCAGGTTCGGCTGTTGCGCCGACGGTGACCTCTCGGGTCATCAAAAGCAATCTTCACGCCAGCTCGGAACTCGTCGAGCAGTTAGAGCCAATGGAGCTCTCTTCCATAAACGAGCTCTTGGATCGCATCGCCGCCTTGGGGGTCACTATGGATTATGACCAGGTTGGGCTTAAACCCGATCTAAGAGAAATTAATTCTCCCCAAGTCACCCATCACGTTGCCGTGGTAGAGGCACAGTGCGGCGACTCTTCATCTATCTTAAGGACTAGCTACGTCCGGATTCCCGATCCCTCCAAGCCGGATACCCGCGGAGGGGAGGATGTAACTCAAGACCTGAACTTAGAATCAGGCAACGGGCTAGATTCACTGGACAACATCCAAGAATCCAAACTTCAGAGTTTGGAAACTCCTTGGCCTCTGAGTCTTTGTATCTGGTAGAGGAATCGAAGCAAATCCAGCCAAGATCTGAGCTTTGTCACAATTCGATATCCCAAAGGACCTCAAACAAATACAAAAATTAACCGGATGCGTGGCGGCTCTAAGCCGCTTTATCTCCCGGTTGGGAGAAAAGGTGCTACCCCTCTATCGCCTCCTTCGGCGCACCAAACACTTCGAGTGAACGGATGCCGCCACGGCCGGACTTGAGGAAATAAAAGCCATATTGGCAACAAACCCCGTCCTGGCCGCGCCAAACATCGGCGAACCAATTCTATTGTACATTGCAGCAACCCATCAAGTTGTCAGCGCAGTACTCGTCGTCGAGCGTGCAACGGACGGACACAAATTCCCCCTTTAAAAGCCGGTTTACTATGTGTCCACTGTCCTCACCCCATGCAAATCACGGTACCCACATTATCAAAAGATTGCATATGCGGTATTCATGGCATCCCGGAAGCTACGACACTACTTTCAAGAGTGTTCAATCACAGTAGCATCGGAAGTACCACTCTACGATATTATAAACAACCGTGACGCAACGGGCCGGATTGCAAAATGGGCCATCCAGCTCCTCCCGTTCGACATAACTTATAGGCCATGGCGAGCTATCAAGTCGCAAGTTTTGGCTGACTTCGTCGCAGAATGGACGGAGGCCGAACTCCCTAAAGAGTACGGCACATATTCAAACTGGATCATGCACTTCGACGGTTCCAAAATGTTGGCCGGACTAGGGGCCGGCTTCATTTCGATGTCCCCCACAGGAGAGACAGTTCAATATGTACTCCAGATTATGTACACGGACTCCAACAATGCAGCCGAATATGAGGCCCTTTTACATGGTCTCCGGATGGCAGTATCCATGGGCATTCAACGCCTAGAGGTGCGCGGGGATTCGAACCTCGCGATATCCCAAATAAATGGAGACTTCGATGCCAAGGATCCAAAAATGGCAGCTTACCGCAACGCCGTCCTCAAAATGTCAGCTCGGTTTGAGGGGCTCAAATTTCACCATATAGCCCGAGAAAACAATCAGGCGGCAGACATCCTGGCACGCATCGGTGCAAAACGCGATGCGGTCCCCCCAACATCTTCCTGGAAAGGCTATTCAAGCCATCCGTAGTATGGGAAGGGGAACATGGCAATATTAGCCCGGACCCAACCGCACTGTCCGACGCCGAACAATCTGACATAATCGGAGGCTCTGCCAATGAAATCACAACCTCAGCCCACGTACTAATGGCCGTTATCGCCCCGTGGACAGAACCATTCCTAGCCTACCTTACTAGGCATGAACTCCCAGAGGACCAAAATGAGGCACGCTGTATAGTGCGGTGATCTAAAGCCTATAAAGTCCATGAGGGAGAACTTTATAAGAAAATCACTACCGGAGTCCTTCAAAGGTGCATCTCCGAAGAGGAAGGGAGGAACCTGCTGGCTGAAATTCATGCCGGACTCGGTGGCCATCACGCCGCAGCTCGGTCCCTTGTAAGAAAGACTTTCCGTACAAGCTTTTATTGGCCGGCGGCCTGGGCGGACGCTCAGGACTTGGTCCAACGATGCGACGGTTGCCAGCTTTTTGCAAACCAAAGCCATATGCCACCCACCACCCTCCAAACTATCCCCATCACTTGGCCTTTCACGGTCTGGGGGCTTGACATGGTGGGACCCCTTAAAGGTGGAACCCACAAGAAAAAAATACTTACTGGTCATAGTGGATAAGTTCACCAAATGGATAGAAGCCAAGCCTGTTAAAATGGCCGAATCCGGACCTGTGATAGACTTTATATCTGGGGTCGTACACCGTTATGGCGTCCCCCACAGCATCATCACCAATAACGGCACGAACTTTACGGCCGATGAGGTAAAACTCTGGTGCAAAAACATGGGCATCAAGCTCGATTATGCTTCCGTCTATCACCCACAAACTAACGGTCAGGTCGAACATGCAAATGGTCTCATCATGAGCGGCATCAATCCCAGATTAGTGCGGTCCCTCAAGGAATCTAACACGCACTGGGTAGAGGAGCTCGACTCCGTACTCTAGGGGCTGCGGACCATGCCGAATCGCACCACCGGATACATACCATTTTTTATGGTGTACGGCGCAGAGGCAGTCTTGCCCTGCGACATAATTCATGACTCACCTCGAGTGCGCATGTACGAAGAAAGGGAAGCCGAGCTCGATCGGCAGGACGGTTTGGACACCTTAGAGGAGGAGCGCGACGTGGCAAAAGCCTGTTCCGCATTCTATCAACAGCAGGCTCGAAGATATCAAAGCAGAGAAGTGCGGGCCAAAAACTACAACGTTGGCGAATTAGTTCTACGCCTGTCGGACAAGAAAAAGGACAAGCTGAAGCCCAAGTGGGAAGGTCCCTTCATAATCGACCAAGTCCTGACTGGTGGAGCATACCGCCTGCGAGATGCGTCGGATAACCGACTCGAGCCGAACCCATGGAACGCAGGCCGTCTCCGAAGATTCTACGCCTAGCGCCGGACTCTGTGTTTGTCTCCTTCCTCTGTCCATTTTTTACATTTTCTTTCTTACATTTCTCTCCTTCCCCTCTTTTCTTTTATAGCCCTTAAAGGCTCCTCAAGTGACATGCTACTCGCGCTCATTAAACCTGGGGGCTTCTTTAACAGAAGCTTATTTATACGGGATTCACGCCCACCACATGTGTCAAACTTCTGCATGTACCTTTTCTTCACCATTATATGCATCGATATGACTTAAGTTTTGGCCAAGCTGGGTTGCCTGGCTCCTGTGCTTACCCCTACGTTCCCGATTGTTCGGCTAGGTGGTAACGGGAGCACCTCTGCGGTTGTTACTACCGGATGTGTACCTCAGACTGGGTGAAGCCGAAAGCTAGCGTTCTTAAGGGAATATTCGGTCGGTGAACTAAAAGATGACCTTTTTTACTTATTTATATATATGCCCCCAGATGATTTTCCTGCGTTTGCAGTCCGGACATGCACTTTAGGGCATGCCTCCCAGAGAAAGGAACCCCTAATGGAACTATTCTCTCTGGAAGATGTTTCTTACTAACCATGTAATATAACATAACTAGTTGGGCACTTGTCTGATAAAGCACTAATGACCCCTATGCCTGGTCTCCATGCATACCCCGGTTCTTACATAACCGGTAGGGTATTCGGACACACTCCGGACCGTCAGGTCCTGAGGTTGAAGCGAAAAGGTCGGCAACAACAAACGATCTACAATCCGGCTAGAAGGCATTACACATGTCAATTAAAAATTAAATAGTCACTCTGACTGATTGTATTCCTCTTCAATACCATCTAACAGGCTGTCTAACTTACAGTCCTGCTGGGAATACTTTGCGGCCAATTCTACTTGGCCATACACTAAGCTTACAGGGATCTCCTTCCCGTCAGGCCCCATAGGTCTGACCTCGGCCATGTGGTTTGGGTCAGACTTCGTGTACCGCGTCTTCACCATGGCCTAGGCCTCCCTAGCGCCTTGTCGGCAGGCCGATATCTTCCACAACCGGAAGCGCCGCCGAGCTCCCTTAAGCTTTTCCGAAAGCTCTCCAAGGCCCTCGGGCATGGAGTGGGAAGGCCATAAGGCTTGGGAAACGCCTCGCATCGCCTGCCGAACTCGCTCATGCAGTTGCAGAGCTCGGGAAGAAGGTCACCCATAGAACCGGGCATCTCCTCTGTAGGACGACCCGTTAGCATACCTACAGACATTACTCTGTTAGTCGACTTCCTCGCCGAACTCTTTTCTTTCAAAGATTCGCTTAAGCACTTACTAAATATGCCGCGTCGAAGCCGCTGATTCTCCTTAGTAGAGTCCGACAGCTGGCCACGAACATCTTTAAGTTCAACGTCCAGCTTGGTGTTGGCATCCTGAAGATCATTCTTCTCCCGCCTCACCCTTGTCAACATACTCTCACCAGCCTTTAGCCGGCACAAGAGTTGTTGCCTCTCCGGATCTAGTCCGGCGCCATCTGCAATATGATTTTTCAGATTTACACCCACGCCGCACTTCGCAAGATACTAATCTTTTGAAGTGTATATTACCAGAGGGGGTCTCTTTGGGCTCCCCTGCCGCGACTAGTGCGGCCTCCAGTTGGGCTTTGCACTCTTCCAGCTCCTGGGATAGTACGGTATTCTTCTCTGTAAGAACCTGCATAACAAATGATCCTTAAATCAGTTACTCTAACTGTTTCAAGTCTCGG
>NC_041388.1:79792640-79793655 GCF_002162155.2 Triticum dicoccoides
ATTTTCTTAACCGTATGTCTTTTACATATTGCTCCGTGGCTCTGGCTAAACCATTTTGAGCGGCACGGAGATATGCATCTCCCGAATTGAAGGCATCTAATGCCTCTTGGGAGAAACAAGCGTCCTCAAGAACTGTCCGGCGACGCATGTGGTTCATGGCACTCTCCACCTCGGAATTGGTGGCAGACAGCCTGTCCGCATCCTCTGTCGGAGGAGCGTCCAGTGCGCACCTTGTGTTCGCTTCCGCTTCCGGGCCAGGCGTTGGAGCCTGGCTGGTGGAGGCGCGATTGGCAACCTCTCCGGATGTAGTCCGGCGAGGTCTCTTCATCCCGAAGACAGCACGAACGTTAATATGCCCTGAAGGAATAACACCAGGGAAAAAGAGGGTGCGCTATACCTTTGCGCCGGTGTCTCAGTCCGGACTACATTCCTTTTTACCCCACGGGGCCCTGCGGCCCCTCGTTGGCTAGCCGCCACAGGTTCAGCCTCCCGCCTCGGAAACCTCCCCTGCAAAACACGGTCGTTGTCAGGAAAACTGAAATGTGTGAGAATGGATTCCTTCTCAAGGGGATAAGACTCCGCTCTCTGTTACCTGGGAGGACGGGATTAACCCTGGGTAATCAGCCGTAATGGCCACCAAGGTATTGTCCTTGCTTAGCTGATGAAACACCCCGTCAATCAGCTCCACCGATATGTCCGGATCCTCTTCGGAGTCCGGATCGAGGGACCGTTCTGGATCCTCGGGCTGTGGGGGACGGCTATTTATATCCTTTACTTCCTGACGCAGTTCCTGCGTTGAAATCGGAAGACTACATATTTAATCATGGGAATATAAAACGGATAGGCAAGCACAATTGTCCACTTACCCAACTCGGAGGGTTGTACATAGAAAATCCGCCCTGCGGGTTGACACGGAGGAATTCCTCCTCTTCTCCCTTGTACAAAGAGGATAAGATCTTTACTAGAGCGGCAGCTGAGGCTGGCCCCTTACGACCGTAATGGGTAACGTCATCCT
>NC_041388.1:79793845-79863755 GCF_002162155.2 Triticum dicoccoides
AATGCATGCGGCCATGACTTCAATCATGGTTAGTCTGGAATGAGCCAATAGTCTTATCCGACCCATCAGGTGAAGGACGTCACTGTCGCCTTCTCTCTGAGAGCTCCGCGGACGCCAGCTTAGGCGTTTCTTTAAGGGAGCACTGTTGAATTCGGGGAGACCGGCCCGGATAGGATCCAGCAGCGGGACATCATCTATATAAAACCATTCTGAAGGCCAGTCCTCGGACGCCTTCTTTGGGGTTCCGGATAGATATCTGGTCCCGGCGATACGCCACACTTCGGCTCCGCCCATTTCATATATAGACCCCTCTTGAGAGCGGGGCACCAGGCAGAATAACCTCTTCCACAGTGCGAAATGAGCCTCAACACCCAAGAATAGCTCGCAAAGGGCGACGAAGCCCGCGATATGCAATATAGAGGCGGGCGTGAGATTGTGCAGCTGGAGGCCGTAGAACTCCAGAAACCCACGGAGAAATGGATGAATTGGAAATCCAAGTCCTCTTATTAGATAAGGGACGAGGCACACCCGCTCTCCTTTGGAGGGATTGGGGGTGCTCTCGGCTTGCTCTCCGCCATTATAGGTGGCGACTCCGGCTCGGACCGGGACCATATAGGCCTGAGGGAGAAATCCCTTGGCCTGAAGCGACACTAGCTCGCTGTGCGGGATGGAGCACCTCTCCCAGTCTCTAGGTTTGGGACTGGAAGGGAGAGAGGAGGAGCTGCGACGGCTGGCCATGTTAGAATGGACCTTTGCTGGAGACGCTCTGATGATTACTCGCGGAGAGGAGAAGGTGTGGTTTGGATCTGAATTCCCATCCCATTAAATAGGCGGCTCGTTTATGTGGCTAGGGGTGTGAATGTAAAAACACCCCAACTTTTCGCATTCGTTTAACACGTGGAAGACGGACATTATTGGGCGTGGAAGCCAAGGTGCGCTACATTACGAAAATCGGACATTATTCAGCAGGTACACGGAATTTGGAGAAAAACCCGCCTTGCAATGTCGAAGACAATCTGCGCGCCGGACTCGTCGTCATTGAAGCCTGGTTCGGGGGCTACTGAGGGAGTCCTGGATTAGGGGGTGTCCGGGTAGCCAGACTATACCTTCAGCCGGACTCCAGGACTATGAAGATACAAGATTGAAGACTTCGTCCCGTGTCCGGATGGGACTTTCCTTGGCGTGGAAGGTAAGCTTGGCGATGCAGATATTTAGATCTCCTACCATTGTAACCAACTTTGTGTAACCCTAACCCTCTCCGGTGTCTATATAAACTGGAGGGTTTTAGTCCGTAGGACAACTTCATCATACAACAACCATACCATAGGCTAGCTTTTAGGGTTTAGCCTCCTTGATCTCGTGGTAGATCTACTCTTGTACTACCCATATCATCAATATTAATCAAGCAGGACGTAGGGTTTTACCTCCATCAAGAGGGCCCGAACCTGGGTAAAACATCGTGTTCCTTGCCTCCTGTTACCATCCAGCCTAGACGCACAGTTCGGGACCCCCTACCCGAGATCCGCCGGTTTTGACACCGACAATTGTTACATGATGAACTGCATCCGGCATAATTCTCCATCACCGGTCCATTGCCTACGAGCTTTCCATATATTGTGCTTCGCTTATTTACTTTTTCATTGCTATTGCTATCATCACTACAAAATACCAAAAACATTACTTTTACTACTGTTATCTTTTGCTACCGTTACCACTACTATCATATTACTTTGCTACTAAACACTTTGCTGCAGATATTAAGTTTCCAGGTGTGGTTGAATTGACAACTCAGCTGCTAATACTTGAGAATATTCTTTGGCTCCCCTTGTGTCGAATCAATAAATTTGGGTTGAATACTCTACCCTCGAAAACTGTTGCGATCCCCTATACTTGTGGGTTATCAGAGTGATAACTTCTCTCTGAGTGATTGTCGGAGTAAGAGCCGGATACCCATTCACCAACATGATCTTGATGTCTTCGTTTTGTGTAGCTCCTTGATGATTTGTCCTTCCTTTCTGAATCATTTCTTCTCCGTGATGTTCTTTGTCCATAACGGTCATCTCTACTCCTTCTCTCTCTAGGTGGTGATTCTTCTCTTCTACTTCTCCTTTTGGGTGAATCTTCTCTTCTTTTGTAGGGAGCTGTACACTCATTGGAGTAGTGTCCGGGTCTTCCACAATTGTAGCAATTACGTTCATGACTTGAAGATCTTTTGTGATTGTAGGACCTTGACTTGGAACTTCTTTCCTTGCTTCTACTCTTGTAGAACTTGTTGAAGTTCTTTACCATTAGGCTCAATTCTTCATTGAAGGCTTGTTTCTCACTTGATGATGTAGGAGCATCACATGAGGCTTTGTAAGCACCACTTGACTTGTTGTGAAGCTCTTCCTTATCCTTGAGTGACATCTCATGAGCAACAATTCTTCCAATGACTTCCATTGGCTTGAGATCTTTGTAGTTGGGCATCATTTGGATCAATGTGCACACGGTATCATATTTTCCATCCAAGGCTCTTAGGATCTTCTTGATGATGAATCTATCGGTCATCTCTTCACTTCCTAAGACGACAATCTCATTTGTGATGAGAGCGAGCCTAGAGTACATTTCACCGACACCTTCACCATCCTTCATTTTGAACATGTCAAGCTGACTTTGAAGCACATCCAATTTGGATTCCTTGACGGAGTTGGTACCCTCATGCATATCAATCAAAGTATCCCAAATTTCCTTATTCTAAAGACGGCTGATTTTGTTGAATTCTTCGGGTCACAATCCGTTGAAGAGAATATCACAAGCTTGAGAATTGTATTGCAGCATCTTCAACTCTTCCGTGCTAGCTCCACGGTTTGGTTCTCTCCCATCAAAGAATTCACCTTGCAAGCCAATACACACAATAGCCCAAACGGCGGGGTTATGTCCAAGAATATGCATTTTCATGTTATGCTTCCAACTAGCAAAATTAGTACCATCAAAGTAAGGACCACTATGGTGGTAATTTCTCTCGCTAGACGCCATACTCTCCTAGGTTGTGAAACCAAGACTATGATCACCAAAAGCTATGGAAATCATGGAAAAGGGAGACCAAATCTCTGATACCACTTGTAGGATCGAAAGTATGTCTAGAGGGGGGTGATTAGACTACTTGACCAAATAAAAATTTAGCCCTTTCCCAATTTTAAGTCTTGGCAGATTTTAACAACTTAGCACAAGTCAAGCAATCAACCTACACATGCAAGTCTAAGAGTATAAGAGTGGAATCTAAAACATTGCACATGAAGGTAAAGGGAGGAGTTTGGAGGGAGCAAACACAATGTAGACATGGAGATTTTTGGCGTGGTTCCGATAGGTGGTGCTATCGTACATCCACGTTGATGGAGACTTCAACCCACGAAGGGTAACGGTTGCGCGAGTCCACGAATGACTCCATCCACGAAGGGTCCACGAAGAAGCAACCTTGTCTATCCCACCATGGCCATCGCCCACGAAGGACTTGTCTCACTAGGGTAGATCTTCACGAAGTAGGCGATCTCCTTGCTCGTACAAACTCCTTGGTTCAACTTCACAATCTTGACGGAGGCTCCCAAGTGACACCTAACCAATTTAGGAGACACCACTCTCCAAAAGGTAATAGACGGTGTGTTGATGCTGAACTCCTTGCTCTTGTGCTTCAAATGATAGTCTCCCCAACACTCAACTCTCTCTCACAGATTTGGATTTGGTGGAAAGATGATTTGAGTGGAAAGCAACTTGGGGAAGGCTAGATGTCAAGATTCAAATGGTTGGAATGGAATATCTTGGTCTCAACACATGAGTAGGTGGTTCTCTCTCAGAAAATGAATGCTGAAGTGTAGGCACGTTCTGATGGCTCTCCTTACTAATGAAGGAAGGATGGAGGGGTATATATAGCCTCCACACAAAATCTAACCGTTAGACACAATTTACCAAACTCGGTGGGACCGAATCAGAAAACTCGTTCAGACCAATTTAGTTCAAAATGTGGGCGTTAGGTTTTTCGGTGGGACCGACATGTCAACTCTGTGGGACCGATTTCATTAGGGTTAGGGCATAACGTAATCTTGGTGAGACCGATTACACAAACTCGGTGGGACCGATTTTGGTAATAAGCTAACCAGAGAGTTGGTTAGGAAAACTCAATGGGACCGAATCGCTCATTTCGATGAGACCGAAACGTTACGAAAGGGAAACAAAGAGTTTGCATTGCGAACTCTATGGGACCGATTGCTCATCTTGGTAGGATCGGAACGTTACGAAGGTAAACAGAGAGTTTGCAATCCCATCTCGGTGAGACCGAGAGCCCTATCGGTGAGACCGAAGTGACTAGGGTTTGTGGTAGTGACTATCTCAAGTGAACTCGGTGGCGCCGGATGAAACATTTTTGGTGGGGCCGAGTTTGATTTTTGGTTTGGGACATATGTGGATATGATAAGGTGGTTAAGGGTTTTTGGAGCATATCACTAAGCGTTTTGAGCAAGCAAGCCATTAAGCAACACCTCATCCCCTTTTAATAGTATTGCCTTTTCCTATGGACTCAATGTGATCTTGGATCACTAAAAGTAAAATGTAGAGTCTTGAGCTTGAGCCAATATGCGTCCTTAGAATTTTGAGGGGTCCACAATCCTAATCCATTCCATACCAATCATTGAACTTTCCTTAAATATTGATCTTGAAATAGCGTTAGCTCAATGAGCTATATGTTGTTAATAATTACCAAAACCACCTAGGGATAGTGGCACTTTCAATCTTCCTCTTTTTGGTAATTGATGACAACATATAGATCAAAGCTTCGACAAATGATAATAAGATTTAAATACATCATCGCTTTGAGAAGTATGTGATAAGCAAGAGCTCTCCCTAAATTTGTGCACTATTTAAGATTTGATTTTTAATGCAAATGTACAATCGATTAGGATCATGGGTCACTCTTCCATGTCACATACATCTTGGTGGAGCGCTCAAAATGATATGAATTAAAACATGCACTCATCACCAAGCAAAGTGAATGATCATATAAGAATATAAAGAATAATGTCGTCCAAGCAAACATTAAAGTAGCATGTGATCAAACACATGATCATGCAAGTATCTCACATAGACATAAAGTATCAAACAGGCACACAATAAAGTTCAACCAAAATGCAAGAGAGACACAGGAGCGAAACACTCTCTCTCGAAGCCTATGATCTATACATTTCTCCCCTTTTGGCAACAAGTTACCAAAAAGTTTGAAAATTCATAGTGCTATGCGTCTCTCAGGCTTGGTCTTCAGGAGGTGGTGTAGAGAGAACTCCAAGGACGAAGGCATCAGTTGATGTGCTTGGAGCTGATGGAGCAGGTGCTGGAGGTGGCACTGAAGTTGTCGCTGCTGGTGCAGATGAAGTAGCTCTTGTATCTGATACTGGCACTGCAGCTGACCTCTGACTCCTTGGCACACGCTGAAAAGCATCCGTACTTGCATTCCCTCTCTTCTCCTCTGCTTCCTCCTAGAGCTGCTCGACCGCACTCTATATCTCAGTCACCTTGAGGTCAAGATCATACAATTTTGTCTCAACAATCCTTTCCAAGCTCTCCTGATTCTGGGTCAGGGTGGCCAAGCCCTTCTCAATCCTCAATGTTGCCTGAATTAGATAACCTATCTGATCTTGTTTTCTCTTTAAGAATACCTGAGATGCTTCCTTAGCACTTGGCATCCTTGCAGCCTTTTCTGTCTTTGCCTTAGCTCTCTTCTATTATGCTTGTGCTGATGAAGGTTCATTCTCATTCATCACAACTGTGTTATCTTCAAAATCTGGGTGCAAGGGTAAATGCTCCTTGTCCAACAAGTAAGTACATGTGCCCATCTTTGAGTTAATGAGCACCTGAATGCGTGGAGCATACCCACAAGATCTTTTCTAGTTAGTAGCTATCCTCTTGATTGTCTCCACAATCAGACTCATGACCTTGAATTTTTGTGGTACGTCAAAGATTTGCAGCAAGTTGATGGAGTGTCCTCTTATCATCTTGTGATCTCCAGATTTGGGTAACAGAGTATGCCTTAAGATGGTGTTGATAGTAGGCAGACCAGCCAACAAATAGTGCATAGATCCAAACTTGTGTGTCTCCAAAGCTTTGTCAGGGATCTCCTTGTACATGTTTGCCATAAAGTTGTGGTCCTTCTTATTTTTGGCATACACATCCAGATCATCTTCTTGCTCTTCTGGGGCATTGATCAACTTGGCCCATTCATAGTTGATTGGTACCTCGTACCTTCAGACATCCACACGATTCTGCCATCTGGATAGAAATGAGTAGTGGAGTAAAACTGCATAACGAGTTTATCATTCCATTTGGTCAACTTTTGACCCACAAACTCATCAACTCCACAAGCTTTGAAGCTTTCATGTACACCTGGGAAGAAGTCTTCATTCTCATCAATGAATTCCCAATCGACCCATTTCATATCACAGACAATTGGCTTCTTGTCAAGCAGAATGGTCTCATAGAAATCTTGTTGTTCCTTGGTGTGGAACCTATAGTCCACTGTAGTTCTCCTTCTTACAACATATGGATCAGACTGCCTCCAAAGTCTCAATCCTGCATCCTTTCTGATGTTCATGTCCTCAGCCACTGGATGAGTGTCACTGTGTTCTGAAATCTTTGGTTTCGGTTTTCTCAACACTTGGGCTTCTGCATCTTCTTCTTCAGCTTCAGGCACTGGTGCCTTGTTCTTTTCTTCAGCAGGAATGTTTCCGGTGCTTCTCTTGGGTTTAGAAGGCTTATGAGCTTGACCTGTTGCTTTGGGAGCAATTTTGGGCTTTGATGTTGCAGCCCCTGACTTGATTGCATCTCCCATGAGCTTCTGAGACTTGGGTGCTGGTGCAGCATCCTCTTCATCTTCATCTTCTTCTAGCTCTCTCATTATGGAGGATCTACCAAGCACTCTGGCAGTTATCTTCTTGACCCTCTCATTCCTCTTCTTTCCCTCTCCAGCAGCCTCTCCAGTTGGCTTAGATGTTTCAGCAGTTGAGACTCTGACCTTTAAGGTTGGCACCCTCTTGGCAGTGGCCTTCTTGTGCAGCAGTACCCTTCTTGACCAGGCTTTGTAGTTGCAGCAGTACCATACTATTGTTGGGGAACATAGTAATTTCAAAACAAATCCTACGCACACGCAAGATCATGGTGATGCATAGCAACGAGAGGGAGAGTGTTGTCTATGTACCCTCGTAGACCATAATTGGAAGCATTATGACAAAGCGGTTGATGTAGTCGTACGTCTTCACAATCGACTGATTCTAGCACCAAAAGTACGGCACCTCCGCGATCTGCACACGTTCGGCTCGGTGACGTCCCACGAACTCACAATCCGGCAGAGAGTCGAGGGAGAGCTTCTGTAACACCCTCGATGCGGCTATATCTGCCACGTGTCGAAGCACGACTTAGAGGCATAACCGCATTGAAAGCAATGTCGCAATCTTCACAAACAACCCATGTAATACAATAAGGGAAAAGATACATAGTTGGCTTACAATTGCCACTTTACACAAATACATGAATACAACATTACAACATCTAAATACAATCAAGGTCCGACTATGGAACCAAAATAAAAGAAGAACCCCAAAAGCAACAAGGTCCCTGATCGACCCCAACTAGGCTCCACTACTGATCAACTGGAAACGGATCAACACAAAGGCCAAGATCTTCATCGAGCTCCTCCTGAGCTTGGTTGCGTCTTCTGCACGAACTCATCGGCACCTGCAAGCAGGTTTGGAAGTATCTGTGAGTCACGAGGACTCAGCAATCTCACACCCTCGCGATCAAGACTATTTAAGCTTATGGGTAAGGTAAAAGGTATGAGGTGGAGCTGCAGCAAGCGACTAGCATATATGGTGGCTAACCTATTTGCAAAAGAGAGCGAGAAGAGAAGGCAAAAGCATGGTCGAACAACTATGATCAAGAAGTGATCCTAGAACAACCTACGTCAAGCATTACTCCAACACCGTGTTCACTTCCCGGACTCCGCCGGAAAGAGACCATCACGGTTACACATGCAGTTGATGTATTTTAATTAAGGTCAACTTCAGGTTTTCTACAACTGGACGTTAACAAATTCCCATCTGCCCATAACCGCGGGCACGGCTTTCGAAAGTTCAAATCCCTATAGGGGTGTCCCAACTTAGCCCATCACAAGCTCTCACGGTCAACGAAGGATATTCCTTCTAGCGGGAAGACCCGATCAGACTCGGAATCCCGGTTACAAGACATTTCGACAATGGTAAAACAAGTCCAGCAACACCGCCCGAATGTGCCGACAAATCCCGATAGGAGCTGCACATATCTCGTTCTCAGGGCACACTCAGATGAGACATCCTACGAGTAAAACCAACCCTCAAGTTGCCCCGAGGTGGCCCTGCAGTCTACTCGGTTGGACCAACACTCAAAGGAGCACTGGCCCACGAAGGGTAACGGTTGCGCGAGTCCACGGAGGGCTCCACCCACGAAGGGTCCATGAAGAATCAACCTTGTCTATCCCACCATGGCCATCACCCATGAAGGACTTGCCTTACTAGGGTAGATCTTCATGAAGTAGACGATCTCCTCGCCCGTACAAACTCCTTGGTTCAACTCCACAATCTTGAAGGTGGCTCCCAAGTGACACCTAACCAATCTAGGAGACACCACTCTCCAAAAGGTAATAGATAGTGTGTTGATGATGAACTCCTTGCTCTTGTGCTTCAAATGATAGTCTACCCAACACTCAACTCTCTCACACAGATTTGGATTTGGTGGAAAGATGATTTGAGTGCAAAGCAATTTCGGGAAGGCTAGAGATCAAGATTCAAATGGTTGGAATGGAATATCTTGGTCTCAGCACATGAGTAGGTGGTTCTCTCTCAGAAAATGAATGTTGAAGTGTAGGCACGTTCTGATGGCTCTCATTACTAATGAAGGAAGGGTGGAGGGGTATATAAAGCCTCCACACAAAATCTAACTGTTACACACAATTTAACAAACTCGATGGGACCGAATCAAAAAACTCGGTCAGACTGATT
Source organism: Triticum dicoccoides (assembly GCF_002162155.2). Lineage (NCBI taxonomy): Eukaryota > Viridiplantae > Streptophyta > Magnoliopsida > Poales > Poaceae > Triticum > Triticum dicoccoides. The sequence continues at coordinate 79,802,896 of NC_041388.1, forward strand.
TAGTTCAAAATGTGAATGTTAGGTTTTTTGGTGGGACCGACATGTCAACTCGGTGGGACCGATTTCATTAGGTTAGGGCATAACGTAATCTCGTCAGACCGATTACACAAACTCGGTGGGACCGATTTTAGTAATAAGCTAACCAGAGAGTTGGTCAGGCAAACTCGGTGGGACCGAATCACTCATTTCGGTGAGACCGAAATGTTACGGAAGGGAAACAGAGAGTTTGTATTGCAAACTCGGTGGGACCAATCGCTCATCTCGGTTGGATCGAAACATTACGAAGGGAAACAGAGAGTTTGCAATCTCATCTTGATGAGACCGAGATCCCTATCGGTGAGACCAAAGTGACTAGGGTTTGTGGCAGTGGCTATGTCAAGTGAACTCGGTGGCGCCGGATGGAACATTTTGGTGGGGCCGAGTTTGATTTTTGGTTTGGTACATATGTGGATATGAGAAAGTGGTTGAGGGTTTTTGGAGCATATCACTAAGCATTTTGAGCAAGTAAGCCATTAAGCAACACCTCATCCCTTTTTAATAGTAGTGGCTTTTCCTATGGACTCAATGTGATCTTGGATCACTGAAAGTAAAATGTAGAGTCTTAAGCTTGAGCCAATATGTGTCCTTAGCATTTTGAGGGGTCCACAATCCTAATCCATGCCATCATTGAACTTTCCTGAAATATTTATCGTGAAATAGCATTAGCTCAATGAGCTATATGTTGTTAATAAATACCAAAACCACCCAGGGATAGTTGCACTTTCAACTGGTATTTTTTATGTATAACATTGAAAAATTGTTTTGAGAAACCACAGAATTTGTCATGTCTTTGAGGTGGGAGTGACAAATGCTGCAAGAGATCCGAAATTGGTGTAAGAAAACTAAAGCAGAATTGGAGCAGGGTGATAACATAGCAAAGCGACATGATGATTGAAGAGCTAAATCCGAGAGGCTCGTTATAGTTTCATTTGTTGGCTAGTGGCAATGCATGGGCATTTAATTTTAACATACTAGTGGGTTCTCTATCCACACTTGTCGTATTCATAATTCAGGTTGCATCCCACCAATATTCAATTAGCCATGATGACATGGTAAGAATAGTTTGTTGTAGCGACCACACCTCAAACGGTATGATCTCTGTGCTCAGGTGTCATCCCTGGATCAGTAATGCTGACACCACACAGTACTCGGAGGATTTATAACAGAGTAGCAATCACACACTTATTACAATGAATATGGCTTAAGGCCATCTAATAACGATAACAGCGGAAGGCTTGGAAGATAAGTGAGTCCATCAACTCCAACGGCATCACTGAGTATAGAACCACGGCCTAAAACTCCTTAATCGTCGTCTGAAAAGTCTGCAACATTAACGTTGCAGCCCGAAACGGGTCAGCACATGGAATATGCTGGCAAGGTAACACATAGAGAGTAATGGAATGAAACAGCTATACTATATGCATATTTGGCTGGTGGAAAGCTCTATGGTTACAGTTTTGCGTAAAGCCAATTTTCCCCTACTGCAAAGGAATAAATTTTATTTAACTATCATGGTAGTTGTTAAACATTGAGAATGGTTGACAGCATTCTCAATCCCAATTAAGCATCATCATTAAACAAAACCCAACAAAATTGATTTTTAGAGTAACATGTTGAGATTCACATGATAATCCAAGTACTAGATACTCAAGCTGTCCATAACCGGGGACACGGCTAACCATGATTAGTTTATACACTCTGTAGAGGTTTGCGCACAGGTAATAGGTACTACCTCAACTACTTCCCATCCCACAATTTAATTAGATCCTAATCATGCAATGTTTGAGGATTGATCTAATGCAATAAAACTGGGTAGTAGGAGGTATGATCAAAGTGTTACTTGCCTTGCTGATGATCCGTGAAACCTAGCGATTCGAAGTAACAAGCGGCGCACTCCGGGTATTCTATCGCAGACAAACAAACAAGCATACAATAAGTATTCATCTAATGCATAGGTAAAACTCGAATAAGATATCTAACCAGAAGGTTCAACTTAAGAACTCCGGTTTGCAAAAAGAATCAAATCAAACGAAGGAACGAAAGTCAAACGGCAAAAGAAACAAGATCCGTTTACTATTCTGGATCTAGGGCAATTTTTATAGTGGCAAAGACTTGTTTAAGATGGTTAAACGGATAGAGGGTTTTGAGACGAAACTCCAGGCGCTTGAATCGCCTGAATCTGATAAACGAGCGAAAAGTTATACTAAAACGAAAATCAGATCAGGAATCGCGATCAGAAAAATCGCGGATTTAATCCGAGAAAAAGAAAAACGACGAACGTTCGCTAGAACGAATGAACGGACGAACGCCCGCTAAATAAATAAGTCAGAAAAACCGATCTATTTAAAAAACGAAACTAAAAAAATTTAAAAAAAACCGCGACTTTTTTCCTCTTTTTTTAAATTATTCCGCGCAGAAAACAAATAAAAGAAATACTAAACAGACTCCAAAAATCTCGAAATAAATTTTCTCGGGCTTCTAAAATAAATCCGCACAAGGTGAACATTTATTTGGGGCCTAAATGCAATTTTGAAAAATGCACATGTTTCCTAAATTCAAATAAAATACCGAAAAACTCCGAAATAAAATCTTATTTGATTTTATTATTAAATCCTCAATATTTCTTTATTTTGGGGAAGTCATTTTATTCTCTCTCTCATATTTTTGTAATAGAAATAATTGATGATAAAATAATTAAAATCAAATGATCCTATTCGCAAAATTTGAGAAAACTCAAATATGAAAATAATGAAATCCCCAACTCTCTCCGTGGGTCCTTGAGTTGCGTGGAATTTCTAGGATCAAAACGAAAAGAAAATAAATTATGATATGCAATGATGGTCTAATGTGTAACATTCCAAATTGAAAATTTGGGATGTTACAAACCTACCCCCCTTAAGATGAATCTCGCCCTCGAGATTCGGGTTGGCTAGAAAATAGGTGAGGGTGGTCCTTGAGAAAATCTTCCTCTCGCTCCCAGGTGGCTTCATCCTCCGTGCGGTGGCTCTACTAAACCTTACAGAACTTGATAACCTTGTTGCTGGTGACTCGACTGGCATACTCTAGAATCTTAACTGGTTTCTCCTCATAGGTCAAATCGTTATCCAACTGAATTGCTTCCAATGGCACGGTGTCTCTCAAAGGTATGTCAGCTATCTCCGCGTGGCACTTCTTCAACTGAGAAACGTGGAACACATAATGAACTCCTGACAATCCTTCGGGCAATTCCAACTTGTAGGCCACTTCTCCCATACGTTCCAATACTCGGTATGGTCCTACAAATCATGGCGCTAACTTTCCTTTAACACCAAAGCGCTTTGTTCCCCGAAGTGGGGATACTCGAAGATAATCTCTATCTCCAACTTCGTAAACTGTCTCCTTGCGTTTAGAATCTGCATAACTCTTTTGTCTGGACTGGGCTATCTTGAGCCTATCGCGAATCAATTTCACCTTCTGTTCAGACTCCTTAATCAAGTCAGGTCCAAACAACTGGCGGTCTCCAACTTCATCCCATGTCAAGGGTGTCCTGCACCTCCTTCCGTACAAGGCTTCGAAAGGGGCCATCTTTAAACTGGATTGATAGTTGTTGTTGTAAGAGAACTCTGCATACAGCAAATTCTCGTCCCAACTAGATCCATAATCTAGCGCACAAGCTCTCAGCATGTCCTCCAAAATCTGATTGACTCTCTCGGTCTATCCATCTGTCTGTGGATGAAAAGATGTGCTGAACTCTAGCCTGGTACCCAAAGTTTCGTGCAACTGATTCCAGAACTTTGAGGTAAACTGGGTTCCTCTATCTGATACTATACTCCTCGGAACACCATGTAAGCATACAATCCTGGTCATGTATATCTTTGCCAACTTAGCACTGGTGTAAGTGGTCTTTACCGGGATGAAATGAGCTACTTTCGTCAACCGATCAACTACAACCCAAATCGAGTCATAGCCTAAATAAGTCCTGGGTAATCCCGTGATAAAATCCATGCCTAACTTATCCCACTTCCATTCGGGTATCGGCAATGGCTGTAGCAATCCTGCTGGCTTCTGATGCTTTGCCTTTACTCTCTGACATACATCACAAACTGCTACATACTCTGCAATATCTTTCTTCATTCCGGTCCACCAGAAAATATCCTTCAAATCCAAATACATCTTGGTATTTCCTGGGTGAGTCGAATATGGTGAATTGTGTGCCTCTTGCAGAATCAACTTCCTGATCTCCGGGTCACTGGGCACATAAACACGGTCTTCAAACCATAGGGTGTCGTGCTCATCCTCACGAAATCCTTTAGCCTTTCCTTCGCTCATTTTCTCCTTTATAGAGGCAATCTCCTTGTCAGTCTTCTAAGCTTCTCTGATTCTATCCATCAAAGTTGACTGAATCTCCAATGCTGCTACATAGCCTCTCGGAACTATTTCCAAACATAGTTCACGAAGATTTTCGGCTAACTCCCTTGGTATTTCTCCCGTTATTAGTGTATTGACATGGCTTTTGCGACTTAATGCGTCAGCTACTACATTAGCCTTTCCGGGATGGTAATGCAATCTCATATCATAATCCTTGATGAGCTCCAACCATCTCGTTTGTCTGAGGTTCAACTCCTTCTGCGTGAAAATGTACTTCAAACTCTTGTGATCCGTGTACACCTCACTATGATTTCCAATGAGGAATGTCTCCAAGTCTTTAGTGCATGCACTACGGCTGCTAACTCCAAATCATGCGTAGCATAATTCAACTCGTGAGGTTTAAGCTGTCTTGAGGCATATGAAACAACTCTCCCTTCCTGCACAAGCACTGCTCCAAGTCCTCGACGTGAAGCGTTGCAGTACACCTCATAATCCTTGGTCTGGTCTGCAAAATCAACACTGGTGAAGTAACCAAGCGTTTCTTCGACTCCTGGAAACTAGCCTCACACTCCTCAGTCCATATGAACTTGGTATCCTTCTTCAACAACTCCGTCATAGGCTTCGCAATCTTTGAGAAATTCTCAATGAATCTCCGGTAGTATCCTGCGAGTCCAAGGAAACTCCGGATCTCTCCAACTTTCGTTGGTGCCTCCCACTTGGTCACGGTATCAACTTTAGTGGGATCTACTGATATACCTTCTCCAGATATAACGTGTCCGAGGAATCCTACTTCCTTCAACCAAAACTCACATTTGCTGAACTTGGCATACAACTGATGTTCTCTGAGCTTCTCAAGTACCAATCGCAAATGCTCCTTATGCTCCTCTTCACTTTTCGAGTAAACCAGAATATCATCAATGAACACCACGACGGACTTATCCAAGAACTCCATAAACACTTTGTTCATCATGTTCATAAAATAGGCAGGTGCGTTAGTCAGACCAAATGACATAACGGTATACTCGTACAGCCCATACCTGGTGGTAAAAGTTGTCTTAGGTATATCCTGTTCTCGAATCTTCAACTGGTGGTATCCTGATCGCAGATCGATCTTGGAAAATACCTTAGCTATTTGCAATCGATCAAACAGATCATTGATCATTGGTAGTAGGTACTTGTTCTTGATGGTTACTTCATTCAATCCTCGATAATCAACAACCATCCTTAACGATCCATCCTTTTTCTCCACTAGAAGTACTGGTGATCCCCAAGGCGACGAACTTGGGCGAATGTAACCTTTATCCAGTAACTCCTCAATCTGCTTCTTAATTTCCACCAAATCCTTTGCAGGCATCCTGTATGGTCTCTTTGATATTGGCCCTGTGCCTGGAAATAGCTCAATCAAAAACTCAATATCTCTATCCAGTGGCATGCCTAGCAACTCTTCTGGAAATACTTCAGGGAAATCCCTTACCACTGGCACCTCCTCCTGCACAACTCATGTTAAACAATTTACTTGAGTCCCTTTTGGCACATGTCGGGATACATACTTGATCCTTCTCCCTTCTGGGGTAGTAAGCAAAATTGTCTTACTGGCGCAATCAATGTTTCCTCCGTACATCGACAGCCAATCCATACCCAGAATTACATCTAATCCTTGTGATTCCAAAATGATTAGATCTGAGGGAAACACATGCCTACCTATACTCAATGGCACTTGAATACATCCTTGACTGGCCATATACTCCACTCCTGGTGAGCTTACTAGCATAGGTGTTCTAAGAACCTTAGTAGGCAAGTTATACTTATCCACAAATCCCCTTGATATGTATGAATGTGATGCACCAGTATCAAAAAGAACGAGTGCAGTAATTGACTTAACCAAAAACTTACCGATTACGGCATCTGGTTGCTCTTCAACCTCCTCCACGTTAACGTGGTTCACCTGTTCCCTGTTGAAAGGGTTTGGCTTCTTCCTAGAGCTACCATTGCCATTCTGGCCTTCAGGACATTCATTGGCATAATGTTCGGTCTTCTGGCACTTAAAGCAAGTGACTTGGCTCAGGTCCTTCTTGCCTGGGGTTGATGGGTTGGTGCGATTCTGGCCATTGCTTCCTCCATTCCCATTACCATTCTTGGTGCCGTTGTGATTGTGCGAGCTACCTCCTCCATGGGTATGCTGAAAATGTCCTCCCGGTCTAGGGGTAAAACGTGGCTTCTGCTGAGCTCCAGAATTGTACTTCCCTTGTCCATACTTCCTCTTGCAGTTCTCAATTTGCTGCTGCTTGCCTTCAATCATAAGAGCACGGTCTACCAACTCCTGGTAGTTGTTGAAGGTTGCTACCATCAACTGCATGCTCAACTCATCATTCAGTCCTTCCAGAAACTTCTCCTTCTTAGCTGCATCCGTAGCAACGTCATCTGGGGGCATAACATACTAATTTACTAAAGTCCTCCACATACTGGCCAACTGTTCGTCCTCCTTGGCGCAAGTTGCGAAACTCTCACTTCTTCATGGCCATAGATCCTGCTGAAACATGGGCAGTACGAAAAGCCTGCTGAAACTAGTCCCAAGTGACAATGTCGACGGGAAAAGTGGCTGTGAAATTCTCCCACCATGATGCTGCGGGTCCTTCAAGCTGATGTGCGGCAAACTTCACCTTCTCCGCATCTGTGCATCATGATGTGGTCAACTCTCTAGCGGTCTTGCGGAGCCAATCATCTTCTACTATCGGCTCGGTGCTACTGGAAAACACCGGCGGATTCAGCCTAAGAAAACAGGCTAAGTGATCAACAGGTGGTGGTGGTGGTGGTGGGTTGTTGTTGTTGTTCCCCTGATTCTGATTCTGGACTAGCAACTGCATCAATGTGTTCTGCTGCTGGATCAACTAGGTGAGCTCCGGTGGAAAGGTAAATCCAGGGTCACGTCTCGGAGGCATCTGAGGGTTTAGAAAAGATGAGAATTTAGAATAGAGGGGGTCTAAAGAGAAAACACTACCCATATGCACATGAGGCAAAAGCAAACAATTCACTTCATTCAATCAAACAAGGGCATACAATCGATCTCACTATCGCAAAAGTGCTCGGACTACTGTATTTACATGGTGGACTACTACTACTGATGAGGTGGTCTACTAGAAATATTCTTCGGTTGCAGACTCCATGATATCTGCTCCGGCTTCATCAACATAGTCATCATCGATGTCATTTGGGTCTGAGTCGGTGTCGTCGATGATGATGTAGTCTTCTGGGCGAATCTCCTTGGGTTCTTCGTCTTCATCTACTGATGTAGGGCCTCCCATAAATATCCCAATCTTCTTGATCAGATCGTCATTCTTCTCCACCAATACTTCAATTTCCTCTTCATAATATTCACGTGTAGCCTTAAGTTCTTCCTCTAGTTCCTTGATTCTTGTCCTTGCCTTCTTCAGGTCTATCATGTCGGTGCACATCTGGTTCTCCTATTGTCGAATGTGCTGGTTTAATTCCTGGATAAAAGCTGCAACTGATCTATCCTTCCTGGTGCTGATCATCTCCCAGTGTTCATCTCGGCGCCCACAAATCTGGTAGATAGTAACCTTGAGATCATTGCGGTAGACTTCTCCAATGCGTCACATGGCGATGTGAGCTCCCATGCTCTTTCCTAGACTCCAAGTTGGTGCATCAAAAGAAAACTCTATGGGCTCGGTGACTGGCATGAACGTCCTTCCTGGAACTTGAACTTGAATCATCCAGCGCTCTTCTTCAGGTAAAGTGGCATTGTAGGTTCCGGTGAAGCTTGGTACTCCTATGTTCAGGTATCTAGTCACTTCCTTCAAGTGACATCCAAAGGGTGTATCGTCATCCGGTTACGTGAACTTGTTCCTTGCATCCGCCATCCTAAAGAGTAGAAAAGATGAGAGGTCAGAAGAGAAGAGAGTGAATAGTGATCTAGGTCTTTAGCTTAGTGGTCGTGTCCTACAGTCAGCGTGTGCTCTGATACCATCTCTGTAGCGACCACACCTCAAACGGTCTGATCTCTGTGCTCAGGTGTCATCCCTGGATCAGTAATGCTGACACCACATAGTACTCGGAGGATTTATAAAAGAGTAGAAATCACATACTTATTACAATGAATATGGCTTAAGGCCATCTAATAACGATAACAGCGGAAGGCTTGGAAGATAAGTGAGTCCATCAACTCCAACGGCATCACTGAGTATAGAACCACGGCCTAAAACTCCTTAATCGTCGTCTAAAAAGTCTACAACATTAACGTTGCAGCCCGAAACGGGTCAGCACATGGAATATGCTGGCAAGGTAACACATAGAGAGTAATGGAATGAAACAGCTATACTATATGCATATTTGGCTGGTGGAAAGCTCTATGGTTATAGTTTTGCGTAAAGCCAATTTTTCCCTACTGCAAAGGAATAAATTTTATTTAACTATCATGGTAGTTGTTAAACATTGAGAATGGTTGACATCATTCTCAATCCCAATTAAGCATCATCATTAAACAAAACCCAACAAAATTAATTTTTAGAGTAACATGTTGAGATTCACATGATAATCCAAGTACTAGATACTCAAGCTGTCCATAATCGGGGACAGGGCTAACCATGATTAGTTTATACACTCTGCAGAGGTTTGCGCACTTTTCCCCACAAGACTCGATCGCCTCCGTTTGGTTTCTCTCACTACATGGTGTTTGAGAAGATGGATGACCGAGACATAGTCTTTCAGAAGCGCTAGCACCTTACGATGGATAGACCGTTACACCTACTTTCCCCTACATCTGCTAGTCTACCCTGTAAGAGTTCGCATAACTTAATCAACTATGCTAGAGCCCATAATCATGATCCCTTTGGGCCTGGGTAGCGGTCGATAAAGAAAAACAGGCAATCCTGGAATACCCAGGTACATCAATCCACCCAGATGTGTGTTTAAGTTGCCACCTTAGATAAACCATTAATTAACAAACTCACATCTGTCATGGATATCACTCACCCAATCCACGTCTACTAGCATAGCATGGCATAATAGGCAACGTAGAAGTAACTCCCAAAGGTTTGATAATATAACAGGTAATAGGTACTACCTCAACTACTTCCCATCCCACAATTTAATTAGATCCTCGTCGGTGTCAAAACCGGTGGATCTCGGGTAGGGGGTCCCGAACTGTGCGTCTAGGCCGAATGGTAACATGAGGCAAGGGACACTAAGTTTTACCCAGGTTCGGGCCCTCTTGATGGAGGTAAAACCCTACGTCCTGCTTGATTAATATTGATGATATGGGTAGTACAAGAGTAGATCTACCACGAGATCGAAGAGGCTAAACCCTAGAAGCTAGCCTATGGTATGCTTGTTGTTCTATATGTTGTCCTACGGACTAAAACCCTCCGGTTTATATAGACACCGGAGAGGGTTAGGGTTACACAAAGTCGGTTACAATGGTAGGAGATCTACATATCCGTATCGCCAAGCTTGCCTTCCATGCCAAGGAAAGTCCCTTCCGGACACGGGACAAAGTCTTCAATCTTCTATCTTCATAGTCCAGGAGTCCGGCTGAAGGTATAGTCCGGCCATCCGGACACCCCCTAATCCAGGACTCCCTCAGTAGCCCCTGAACCAGGCTTCAATGACGACGAGTCCGGCGTGCAGATTGTCTTCGGCATTGCAAGGCGGGTTCCTCCTCCAAGTACTTCATAGAAGATTTTGAACACAAAGATAGTGTCCGGCTCTGCAAAATAAGTTTCCACATATTGCCATAGAGAGAATAATATTTTCACAAATCTAATCTGCTGACGTATTCCGTAGTGTGATGCACCATGGCCAAGCCTTTATTCGAATCGTTTTATTATCCCGCCTCAGCGCGTCATGCGAGGCGGTTTCCTTGGCACGTCTTGTCGAAGCAGAGATCGTGTCCCCTTATTCCGGGATTCTCATCAATACGTGCGTGGGTAACCCAACCGCACCATTGATTACGGCGCTTGGGGATAAGCGAGTTTTACTAGGCTGGTGGGGCCACGTAGTTGCGTCCACCCATATAAGGGGATAAGGATCCACCTTTTTACCTACGTCTTCTTCCTCCTTTGCCCATCCATTCTTGCGCACTCGAGCTCCAGCACCCAAATCCGCACTCCCCACCTCAACCTCCTCCAGCCATGTCCGGAGCGGGAGGCAAGTGGATGGTCTCCCCCGTCACGGAGGGACACATCAAAAAACTGAGGAAGGCCGGATACTTATCCAACGACATCGCGTATCGGCTTCCCGAAGAGGGGCAGCTCCTCCCCACCCCAAGGCCCCATGAGAGGGTAGTGTTCCTTTCCCACTTCCTCCGCGGACTGGGCTTTCCTATCCACCCATTCGTCCGGGGACTCATGTTCTACTACGGCCTGGATTTCCATGATCTGGCCCCGAACTTCATCCTCAACATCTCGGTGTTTATCATCGTGTGCGAGGCTTTCCTCTGCATCCGCCCCCATTTCGGCCTATGGCTCAAGACTTTCAGTGTCAAGCCGAAGGTGGTGCGCGGCAACCAGGCGGAGTGCAGAGGCGCCATGGTGGGCAAGATGCCCAACGTCTTATGGCTCGAGGGCTCCTTTGTGGAGACCCTGAAGGGGTGGCAATCGGGGTGGTTTTACATCACCAAGCCGCGCGACCCTGAGTGGATCGCAGCCCCCGAGTTCCGGTCCAAACCCCAACGCGGCTCACGTCCTGGAAAGAGACGGGCCTGTCGTGGGGTAGCAAAGGAGAGGTGACTGGACTGCAAACATGTATCGAAACCCTGGTGGACAAGCAGCTTAGGCTTGTCAACGTAGTCCAGGTTATGCTCATCCGCCGGATCCTCCCGTGTCAACAACGGGCCTTCAATCTATGGGAGTTCAACCCGGCGTAGCACCGAACTCTGAGCAGGCTCTTCGACACGACGTACGAAGATGTTTGGAAGGTGCTTTTCAAGGGCGCCGAGGCTCCCGCATCTGCTACCGAGGATCGCGGATTCAGCACGCAGCGTCACGCTAGCGCGGTAAGTTGTTTGTACCTTTTATAGGGTATTTGTTTTTCATAGTTTAACTCTATGCGGGATCTAAGCTCCCTTACCTTTGACAGGTTTGGCAGGCGAAGTCCGGACAGATCGACTGTCCGGCTCCTTTGCCCGAAGACCCAGCCGATGCCCGCTTGGCGAAGCTGCTGGTTCCGGCACCCTATGTGGTGCCGGAGAAGAAGGCCACGAAGAAGGCCACGAGGACTCAAAAAAGTGCCTGGCGCCAGGAGGTGCCGAGTTCATCATCCAACGGCTCCAAGGCGCACTCCTCCCGTGAGGACGAGGAGGAGGAAGAAGAGACCTCTCCCCCTCTAGCGGGGGGAGACAAGAAAAGGAAGGCCGCCCTCACTGGGGAGGCCGGAGGGTCCAAGAAGGGGAAAACCCTTCCTCTGGACTACTCCACCGACACCGACGACGGCGGAGAGGAGTGGCCGCTCAGGGCCAAGCCCCTGGCGAAATCGTAAGTATCCGGATACCAGAGTAATTCATAGTATTCCTTTATTGAACATCTTTCCCTTAGGTCGAATATGTTTATGCAGCCCGCCCAAAGACCAGCTCGACGCGTCGTCGAGCGGTTCACTAGACTCGTCGGATGTGAATTCGCTTCCGACGGCTTCCTCCCCCCGCCCTACGGACGACGCCGAAGTGTTGTCCCAACGGGTTCCAAGCCAGGAGGAGGTGGTCCTGGAGGCGCCGCAAGGCGACCTCCCGGACTCCAGGAGTAAAGGGGACAAAACCCCCCAGGGCTCCAAGTCAGGCCCTAGGCCGGACACCGCTCCGGAACCTTCAAAGGTTCCTGAGTCCGGCAGGCGACCTCCTTCCAAGAGGAGCAAGCCCACCGTGCCGGTGACCCCCGTCCAACCGGAGGCGCCTGACAATCTGTTGGAGGTGCTCAAAGGCGCCTCCATCAACGAGGAGCACCGCACCATTATGAGTGTGGTGGTCCAGAAGGTTCAGTCCGCCAAAAGCAGACTGACTGAAGCTTGTACTAGCCTTTTAACAGGCTTTGAGGTAAGTAAAGAATGTGTAAATAATATTACCGCATAGACAGTAGCCCCTGATGCTCTATTTGGCGTTCGGGAAGAAAAGCCGAATAGAGGATCAAATAAAATTCGCAGGAGTCTAACAAAAAGGAGTCAATATGCGAATGCAGGCTTCTCTGCTAGCGTCCAACGTACTGACTGCGGAAGTGGACATGCTAAAGCAGAACCTTGAGCAGTCCGAGCAAGAGCTCGGGCGTGCCAAGAAGCAGCTCGAGGACAAGGAAGGTAAGAAATACCTTATTTAAATATATATAAAAAAGTGCAATTGCAAAAAATGACAGGATTATCATGGCTATTGTAGGGGCCACGTCTGAGGTGGCGACCCTTAAGCAAGCGCTGGTCGAGGCCAAGAAGAGGGCGGCCACGGAGCGCACCGAGCGGGAGAAGTATGAGGCCCAGGTTGGCAAGGTGCAGCAAGAGCTCCAGGCTCTCATGAAAAAACATGAGAGTTTGGAGCTTGACTCAAAGACGCGAGCGTCCAAGCTCGCGTTGGCTATTGAAAATGCAAAGTCTGCCAAGGCCGAATCCCAGAAGACCCTCCAGGAGTTGGATGCAGTGAAAAAGATAGCGCCGGGTAAGGCATTCTTTATGCAAAGCAAACACATAAGCGTGAGTTACTTGTTACTTACCCGAATCCGGAGCTCTCCAGGAGCATTCGCAGATCTTCCCCGTAGCATGTCCGATGCCGCCGCATTCTATCGAGCCGAGGAAGGCAGCTCGACAGAGAAGGTGTTCTAGTCTCAGTATGCTGAGGCCGGACACCCCGTGCCCCTGAGCGACCAGCTGAAGCAACTGGTCGAGCTCCACAAGGCGGCCGAACAGGCCATGAAGGGCCTCATAGTTCGGCTGTGGCCTGGAGAGGCTCTGCCTAGGAGCTATTTCGGGCTGGTGCGGCGGCTGGTGGGGGCCTGTCCAAGGCTCGAAGTCATCAAGCGCTCCGTCTGCATTGAAGGTGCTCGTAGGGCCCTTGCCCGTGCCAAGGTGCACTGGGGCAAGCTGGATGCTGAGAAGCTTATGAAGGATGGGCCACCGCCGGGGAAAGAGCATCGCAAGCCCGAGAATTATTATACGGATGTTCTGAAGGGTGCCCGCCTTGTGGCGGATGAATGTTCCAGGGATGTATTTTTTGAGTAAAACTCGCTCGTTTTGTCTTGTGCGCTGAAAACTTGTTCATATGCGCTAAGCAATGCTGTTGGAATTTAAAATATTACCTTCTGTGCGGCTGTTTATCAATTCTGAGAGATGGCGAGTCGTCGGCTTCTGCCCCCGTGCTGCTAGTGCTGGGGTTTTTGGGGATAAACCTGAGCGCTCTTTTTCCCATGTTTGGGTCCTTCGAGGGAGGCGCTCAGCACAACGAACAAGGCAATCGGACTATAATGCATGAACACTCTCACTTAGCCATAGAATTCTATAATTTTAAATTTTGGTGAAGCGCCTGGTATTCGGAAGACCGAGTTCGGGGCGCTATCCACGCGTTGGCCGGACAGAGCCGACTCCTCGCTCTAAGCGGCATAAGTCTTTAGGGACGCGAAAAACCTCTCGAACAGCGACTGGCTCTCGCTTCATCATGACAGTCAGTTTTAGCTTTCTCTACTGAGGTGCTCGACCCAGCTCAACTGGGGCAAAATCGCAGTAGTTCTCCTAGTGCTACCTTAGCCGATATAGCGGAACGTAAGGCACCAAAACATAGGAGCTGGGCAAACCCAACTATTGACCCAAGACATGATTCGGAGCCGATGCATATAATGCTATAAGTTCGGGGTGCCGCACTTGTTAAAGTGTTCGGACTTCTCACACCATATTGAGGGGTACTAAAGCCCCTGGCGTATTTTGGCCGTACCAAAGTGTACGGGTGCAACATGTCGTTAAGGAACATATATTTATAAAAAAAAGTAATGCAAAGAGAGACAAAAGCTATGCATTGTTTATTAAAAAGGGCTGCGATCAAAGCAGAACGATACAAATAATGCGATAAGCAAAAGGTTGGACTATTTAAAATGTCTGTTCCAGGGGCAGGCTGCGGAATGGTATGCAAAACAGGTGTACTGCTCATGACAGAAACCACCTGGGAGTTCCGTAATGCGACATGGCTTGTCTGCTTCCCTGGTTCTTGCATCGTTTGTGCGGCAATTGAACTGCCGAACAGGCCTTCCGAAGAGTGGAGTCCTGAAAGTAAGAGAAAATTAAAAAATCGGCAGCCCCTGGTGCGGTTTAAGCCGTGTTTCGGGCGTGCCATGATGGTGCCCCTCCCCCTATACCCATGGTATTTCTAAAGCGTAGTTATGTACGCGAAGTACTGGTGTCGCATTTTTGCAAGGGCTGGGGTTGGGGCCGCACTGCTACGCCTACTCGGAACGTGCCAGGCGGTCTTGTTGTAGGTTACTCCGGGCACGCTTGACGGTGTCCGGACGTTTAATGGCCGGACTGGAGAACTGCCTGGAGAGGCTGCTTTGTACTTCCGCTGCAAGGGCCGCCATGTGCTCCTCCGTTCAGAGAGAGTGTTTAGTGTTTCCATTCACCGTAATTACTCCTCGAGGGCCTGGCATCTTGAGCTTAAGGTATGCGTAGTGCGGTACCGCATTGAACTTGGCGAATGCGGTTCGCCCGAGCAGTGCGTGATAACCACTGTGGAATGGGACTATGTCGAAGATTAACTCCTCACTTCGGAAATTATCCAGAGATCTGAAGACCACTTCAAGTGTGACTGAGCCTCTAGAGTTGGCCTCTACACCTGGTATTATGCCTTTAAAGGTCGTTTTGGTGGGCTTAATCCTCGAGGGATCTATGCCCATTTTCCGCACTGTATCCTGGTAAAGTAGGTTCGGGCTGCTGCCGCCGTCCATAAGGACTCTAGTGAGATGAAATCCGTCAATGATTGGGTCTAGAACCAATGCAGCGAATCCGCCATGACGGGTGCTAGTGGGATGGTCCCTTCGATCAAAGGTGATCGGGCAGGAGGACCATGGGTTGAACTTTGGGGCGACTGGCTCTACCGCGTATATGTCCCTTAACGCGCACTTCCGCTCCCTCTTGGGGATGTGGGTTGCGTATATCATGTTCACCGTCCGCACTTGTGGGGGAAAACCCTTCTGTCCACTGTTGTTCGGCGACCGGGGCTCTTCGTCGTCATCGCTATGCAGCCCCGTGTCTTTATTTTCGGCATTTAACTTGCCTGCCTGCTTGAACACCCAACAATCCCTGTTGGTGTGATTGGCCGGCTTTTCGGGGGTGCCATGTATCTGGCACAAGCGGTCCAGTATTCGATCCAAACTGGACGGGCCCCTAGGATTTCTTTTGAATGGCTTTTTCCGCTGACCGGATTTATAGCCTCTGAATCCGGCATTAACTGCCGTATCCTCAGCATTGTCGCCGTTAGTGCGGCGCTTCTGCTTGTTGCGATGCGACCTGCCACTATTATCCCTGATATCTGAATTACCAGGGTTCTTGGTCATATTGTTGCTACGAGCAAGCCAGATGTCTTCTCCCGCGCAAAAGCGGGTCATGCGTGTCGTGAGTGCTGCCATAGATTTCGGCTTTTCCTGTCCAAGGTGCCGGGCAAGCCACTCGTCACGGATATTGTGCTTGAAGGCTGCTAGGGCCTCTGCGTCCGGACAGTTGACTATTTGATTTTTCTTTCTTAGGAATCGTGTCCAGAATTGCTTGGCCGATTCCTCTGGCTGTTGAATTACGTGGCTTAGGTCATCGGCGTCTGGTGGTCGCACATAAGTGCCCTCGAAATTGTCGAGGAATGCGGCTTCCAGGTCCTCCCAACAACCGATTGATCCTGCTGGCAAGCTGTTAAGCCAATGTTGAGCTGGTCCTTTTAGCTTGAGTGGGAGGTATTTGATGGCGTGGAGATCATCGCCGTGGGCCATGTGGATATGAAGGAGATAATCCTCGATCCATACCGCAGGATCTATTGTGCCATCATATGGTTCGATGTTTATGGGTTTGAAACCCTCACTTCATCTGTGAAGCATAGTGAGTGTGCGGTGCCTCTGTACTGGGCTATATCATGAGTAGCTCCAATGAGCTTTGTCTACTGTGTTCGGCCCTACCGGATTTGTGTCCGGCGTGACGGTTACCGTCTCGAGTCATGGGGTGCCCACGCGATCTGTAGATCGATCTTGTTTGCCTTGCCTTGTCCTCCAACATATCTCGCATGTCTGGTGCATTTTCCCGTGCCTTGGTACGGGGTGCGGCTTGAGTGGAGGGCCAAGAGGCCTCTCTGTCGCGGCCACGAGGTGGCCGGTCGGCCGTATCAAGTGCTGGTGATGTAGGTTTAAGTGCTTCCTCCTCTAATTGGGGTAGCAACCTGCGCTTTGGGTAGCTCTTGGAGGGGCGTTCGAGTTTATGCTCTTCGGCCGCAAGGACTTCAGTCCATCTGTCGACTAGCACATCTTGATCAGCTCTAAGCTGTTGCTGTTTTTTCTTGAGGCTTCTTGCCGTGGCCATAAGCCTGCGTTGAAAATGCTCTTGCTCGACGGGATCCTCTGGCACGATGAATTCGTCGTCGTCGAGGCTTGCCTCGTCTTCGGAGGGAGGCGTATAATTATCGTCCTCGACCTCTCTGTCTGCCGCTCTCTCATGAGGGCTGGCTTCTCCATCCTCCTGTGTTGAATCTTGCTGGAGGGGGTTTTCTTCGGCATTCTCCAGAGTATTATTATCTCCCGTGCTGGAATCACCGTATTTGCTTTGGCGGGATTTTGAGCGGCGCCGCTGACGCCGACGCTTAGGCTGTTTCTTGCAGGGGTCATCCTCCGCTGTTCCATCGCCATCTCCTTCTTTTGGGGTGTCCACCATGTATATGTCATACGACGAGGTGGCTTTCCAGGGCCCAACAGGCGTTGGTTCTTCATCGTCTCCTACATCGGAGTCCATACCGTCCATGTCTTCGGAGTCGAAGTCGAGCATGTCGGTTAAATCGTCGACAGTGGCTACAAAGTGGGTGGTGGGTGGGCTTTGAATTTCTTCATCGTCCGTATCCCAACCTTACTAACCGTAGTCCGACCAGGGCTCTCCGGATAAAGAGAGAGACTTTCATGTCTTCAGAATATCGCCGAAAGGCGAGTGCTGAAAGATGTCCGCAGCAGTAAACTCCATGATCGGCGCCCAATCAGATTCGATCGGCAGGGGCGCGGAGGGTTCGGAGTCCGGAGGGGAGTCCGACTCCTTGGAGTCACGAGTCTCGCGGAGTGCGGGGCTGGTGTTCGGCTCGATCGCCGTTGAGATTGCAGCCCCCGAGGCGGCGCCCAACCACCCATCCTTGATCGGCGCAGTTGGCTCCGAATTAAGGGTCGAAGCCGATGCGGGTGCGGCCTCCAGGGCACTGTATGGAGGTAGAGCTAGATCATGCTCGTCATGAGAGTGCGACGCGCTCGGCAGTGGCTCGAATCCATCGAGGATCCAGTCCCCGCGGATGTCAGCCGTGTAGTTTAAACTTCCAAATCTGACATGACGGCCAGGGGCATAGCTTTGGATCTGCTCCAGATGGCCAAGTGAATTGGCCCGCAGTGCGAAACCGCCGAAGACGAAGATCTGTCCGGGGAGGAAGGTCTCACCCTGGACTGCATCGCTATTGATGATCGTAGGAGCCATCAAGCCTAACAGCGACGACACAGAGGAACTCTCAATGAAAGCACCAATGTCGGTGTCAAAATCGGTGGATCTCGGGTAGGGGGTCCCGAACTATGCGTCTAGGCCGGATGGTAACAGGAGGCAAGGGACACGAAGTTTTACCCAGGTTCGGGCCCTCTTGATGGAGGTAAAACCCTACATCCTGCTTGATTAATATTGATGATATGGGTAGTACAAGAGTAGATCTACCACGAGATCGGAGAGGCTAAACCCTAGAAGCTAGCCTATGGTATGATTGTTGTTCTATATGTTGTCCTACGGACTAAAACCCTCCGGTTTATATAGACACCGGAGAGGGTTAGGGTTACACAAAGTCGGTTACAATGGTAGGAGATCTACATATCCGTATCGCCAAGCTTGCCTTCCACGCCAAGGAAAGTCCCTTCCGGACACGGGACGAAGTCTTCAATCTTGTATCTTCATAGTCCAGGATTCCGGCTGAAGGTATAGTCCGGCCATCCGGACACCCCCTAATCCAGTACTCCCTCAATCCTAATCATGCAATGTTTGAGGATTGATCTAATGCAATAAAACTGGGTAGTAGGAGGTATGATCAAAGTGTTACTTGCCTTGCTGATGATCCGCGAAACCTAGCGATTCGAAGTAACACGCGGCGCACTCCGGGTATTCTACCGCAGACAAACAAACAAGCATACAATAAGTATTCATCTAATGCACAGGTAAAACTCGAATAAGAGATCTAACCAAAAGGTTCAACTTAAGAACTCCGGTTTGCAAAAAGAATCAAATCAAACGAAGCAACGAAAGTCAAACGGCAAAAGAAACAAGCTTCGTTTACTATTCTGGATCTAGGGCAATTTTTACAGTGGCAAAAACTTGTTTAAGTTGGTTAAACGGATAGAGGGTTTCGATACGAAACTCCGGGCGCTTGAATCGCCTGAATCCAATAAACGAGCGAAAAGTTATACTAAAACGAAAATCGGATCAGGAATCGCGATCAGAAAAATCGCGGATTTAATGCGAGAAAAAAGAAAAACGACGAACGTTCGCTAGAATGAACGAACGGATGAACGCTCGCTAAATAAATAAATCGGAAAACCGATCTATTTAAAAAAACCAAAACTAAAAAAAACCGCGACTTTTTTCTCTTTTTTTAAATTATTCCGCGCAGAAAAACAAATAAAAGAAATACTAAACGGACTCCAAAAATCCCGAAATAAATTTTCCCGGGCTTCTAAAATCAAGTGCACAAGGTCAACATTTATTTGGGGCCTAAATGCAATTTTGAAAAATGCACATTTTTCCTAAATTCAAATAAAATACCGAAAAACTCCGAAATAAAATCTTATATTATTTTATTATTAAATCCTCAATATTTATTTATTTTGGGAAAGTCATTTTATTCCCTCTCTCATATTTTTGTAATAGAAATAATTGATGATAAAATAATTAAAATCAAATGATCCTATTCGCAAAATTTGAGAAAACTCAAATATGAAAATAAGGAAATCCCCAACTCTCTCTGTGGGTCCTTGAGTTGCGTGGAATTTCTAGGATCAAAACCAAAAGCAAATAAATTATGATATGCAATGATGGTGTAATGTATAACTTTCCAAATTGAAAATTTGGGATGTTACATTTGTCCTTCTCGAAAACAATCTCCATTACTGGTTACATGATGTAAATCTACCATGAAAGAATGTGAGAGAACTAAAACAAAAGGAACTGAATGAGCAACCACCTAAATATCAATAGGATACATTGCTAAAAATGCAAGTAATAGTGAATCAAAATGATAGGCCGATGGTCCCACAAGAATTAAATCAAGTTCAAATGCAATATACAAAATCATGAACAAAACCCTCTACCAATTGTAAGCATCATTTCCACCAAGGTGGTTGGTGGTCCTCATCACCATGTGGCCTAGATGCCTGATGACGTATCGCTTTTGTCTAGATTATGCCCGGCCCTTGCTCGGGTCTGGTAAACTCTTCTTTCATGTGTCACTCAGAAAGTACCAGCAAATTGTGCTTTGTGGAGACCCTAGAAGAACACCATCCACGAGGGGAATGCAAGGTGTTGACTTGCCAGTCTTCATGTCAAAAACCATGCCTTGATCCCTTTCCCCTCCCGTCGATCCAGTACACACAATCACCCTTGAGTCCCAGAATGCCTTCTGCGTTTATCGACATTGAATTGTTCCTCCCAATAAACACCGTGTATCCCCATAAGTCAGACACAGCGTCCCAACATGGTTGACGTTGGGGGTCATACCTCAGAACAAATATTTCATCATGTGCTACACGGCATCGACCCCCTTTTGGCAGCTGCAAAGTAACTGTACACGACACATTCCTCCAGATCTGGTACAAGTTACCATCGCAGAACACCAGGTTCTTGACACTAGTGAAAGTCAAGATTGTGTTGTATGGCAGGGCGAAACTGGTGGTGGCGTCGAACGATAGGTTGCTTCCCACAGACGACAACAATGCCTTAATGGTGGCCGGTGCATTTAGATTCGGCCATGTCCCATGCATCTGGATGATTTTCCTATTATGCACTGCAGGATATGCTGATTTGTCGCCCTCGAGAAGGTTCCCGACGGCGGCGTTGTGGTAGGAAGAGCACATGAACGTCTCCAAACCAAGTGAGGCAGTAGACCCTACCATTTTCATGGTAGATGAGGTCGGCGAGCTGGTCTCCAACGGTGAGGCGGATGGGGTCGAGGATGGCCCACCTCCTTGTTGGGGAACGCAGTATTTCAAAAATATTCCTACGATCACGCAAGATCTATCTAGGGATGCATAGCAACAAGAGGGGAGAGTGTGTCCACGTACCCTCGTAGACCGAAAGCGGAAGTGCTAAGTAATACGGTTGATGTAGTCGAACGTCTTCGCGATCCAACCAATCAAGTACCAAGCACACGGCACCTCCGCGGTCTGCACACGTTCAGCTCGGTGATGTCCCTCTAACTCTAGATCCAGCTGAGGCCGAGGGAGAGTTTCGTCAGCACGACGACGTATTGATGGTGATGATGAAGTTACCGACGCAAGGCTTCACCTAAGCACTACGACAATATGACCGAGGTGGAAATCTGTGGAGAGCGGCACCGCACACGGCTAAAAGATCAACTTGTGTGTCTATGGGGTGCCCCCCTCCCCCGTATATAAAGGAGTGTAGGAGGGGAGGGCCGACCTCCTATGGCGCGCCCCAAGGGGTGGATTCCTACTCCTAGTAGGAGTAGGTCTCCCCCCTTCCCTAGTTGGAGTAGGAGAAAAAGGAAGAGGCAGAGGGAGAGAAGGAAAGGGGGGCCGGCTCCCCTCCCAATTCGGATTGGGCTTGGTAGGCGCGTGCCTCCCACTTGGCCGCCTCCTCCTCTCTCCCACCATAGACCATTAAGGCCCATTAACTCCCCGGGGGGTTCCAGCAACCCCCTGGTACTTTGGAAAATGCCCGAACTTATCCAAAACCTTTCCGGTGTCCAAACATAGCCTTCCAATATATCAATCTTTATGTCTTGACCATTTCAAGACTCCTCATCATGTCCGTGATCACATCCGGGACTCCGAACTATCTTCGGTACATCAAATCACATAACTCATAATACATATCATCATCGAACGTTAAGCGTGTGGACCCTACGGGTTCGAGAACTATGTAGACATGACCGAGACTCATCTCCATTCAATAACCAATAGCAGAACCTGGATGCTCATATTGGTTCCCACATATTCTACGAAGATCTTTATCGGTCAAACCGCATAACAACATACGTTTGTTCCCTTTGTCATCGGTATGTTACTTGCCTGAGATTCGATTGTCAGTATCATCGTACCAAGTTCAATCTCATTACCGGAAAGTCTCTTTACTCGTTCCGTAATGCAACATCCTGCAACTAACTCATTAGTCACATTGCTTGCAAGGCTTATAGTGATGTGCATTACCGAGAGGGCCTAGAGATACCTCTCCGGCAATCGGAGTGACAAATCCTAATCTCAATCTATGCCAACTCAACAAACACCATCGGAGACACATGTAGATCATATTTATAATCACCCTGTTACGTTGTGACATTTCATAGCACACCAAGTGTTCCTCCGGTATTCGGGAGTTGCATAATCTCATAGTCATGGGAACATGTATAAGTTATGGAGAAAGAAATAGCAATAAACTAAACGATCATAGTGCTAAGGTAACGGATGGGTCAAG
This sequence comes from Triticum dicoccoides, assembly GCF_002162155.2. Taxonomy (NCBI): domain Eukaryota; kingdom Viridiplantae; phylum Streptophyta; class Magnoliopsida; order Poales; family Poaceae; genus Triticum; species Triticum dicoccoides. The sequence goes on from NC_041388.1 coordinate 79,825,159, forward strand.
TCAATCACATCATTCTCTAATGATGTGATCCCGTTCATCAAATGACAACTCATGTCTATGGTTAGGAAACTTAACCATCTTTGATTAACAAGCTAGTCAAGTTGAGGCATACTAGTGACACTCTGTTTGTCTATGTATTCACACATGTACTAAGTTTCCGATTAATACAATTCTAGCATGAATAATAAACATTTATCATGATATAAGGAAATATAAATAACAACTTTATTATTGCCTCTTGGGCATATTTCCTTCACTCCTGGCCCCTGCGGTGACATAGGCAACCCTATTGATGTCACGGATCACAGCGGCCACGAAGTCGTCAGTGGTAGGGTTGGGTGCGAAGATGATCTTGAAGACGAGGCGGCTGTCATAGAAAGCGGGGGTAGGAGAATCTCGGCTGTGTGATGGGGTGGAAGAGGCTGAGCAGGCTACAGACGTCATCAATGTGGACGGAGAGGGCGAGCCATCCGCTACAACAGCCGAGACAGGTCTTGACCGAGTGGATGGTGGTGAGCTTGAAGGAGCGACGCGCGGCGGGGCAGAGCTTGCCCAAAGGGATGGCTTTGAGCTCAAAGGAGTGACGGGCGAGGATTGAGGCTGCGGTTGTACGATGCTTGACGGCAGCGGTGATGCAGCGCTTGGCAGGGTCGTCTCCATGGTCGATGAGCAGCGACGGTGATGGCGGCGCAAGCGTGCGACGCCATCTCGTGCAGGTGCCCCGCACACTCGCATAGCACTTGAGGTCAGCAAGGCCGTCGGCGGTGTGGTAGACAAGCTCTGGTGGTAGGTCCGTCCAGGCCGGGCCTGGCGGCATGGCGGGGCTAGGATTCTGGCGAGGTTGGAAATTTTCTAAATGAATATGAGGGGATTTCGCTCACGCAAACAAAGAAAGAAAGAGAGAAGCTGTGTGCTCTCGCTTACGATGGAAATCTTTTAAAGCATTCGACTCAGGCACAGAAACGTGCATGTGGAAAACTGCTTCCAGAAATTGCGGTAACAACTCTATTTTATGTTGTTTTTGGTAAGTCATGATTTGCTTCCATCAAATCAATATAAATTTACTTAATGGTTCAAGAAATTACGTAAAAGACTCAAATTTGTTTTCCTTGGTAATTCGTGATTGCTTCCTGTTTTTTTGGTAAGTCATGATTGCTTGAAATAGAAATATACTCCCAAAGTCCCGAATTAGTTGACTCAGATTTGTCCAAATACGGATATGTATGTAGACACGGTTTAGTGTTCGATACATCTATATCTGAATAAATCTAAGTCAATTAATTTAGGGCGGAGGTTGTACAAAAGATTAATAATTTCTAGAAATTACAGATTTGCTTCCAACAAACAACTAAAATGTTTTTTTCTTGTAGCACTAGGGTGGCATGGACACTTCAATTTTGGCCAACATTTAGCGTGGGACCATCGACGCGCTCGATCATCGTTGTGTGGGCCGTCCGTTGTGAGTCATGTGGGCTATTTCAACAGTAAAAGCTTTGCCCCAACTCTATCTCCTGTAGGTCCCTCAAAAAAACTAAGGTGGAAAAAACATTGTTGAAACACGGGTTGTTGTTGCAGTAACGTCCCTCGCATCTAGCAGCAGCTCGCCATCCCCTCGCTCCGACACCACACTCTCCACCTCGAAACCGTGATGGTTATGGTCGTAGAATGTTCGTAGGCCAGCCCAACATCCCATCTGTGAGCCGCAACATCGACGGTTGGTGTCGCAACAACATTTTTGCTGGTCACAACACATAGCGACATTGGTCCCAGCACATCAAAGTGCCAATCCCAGCATGTGGACCATGGTAGTAGTACACTAAGCTGTAGTTCCCAGCATGGGGTGACATGGTTGCATACCCTCCCCCCCCCCCCAATTTTGTTGTCTGGCTGTCGTCACCGTATCATCATAGCCACACAAGAGTTCACTACCTTGCATAGTGGTCATGGCCAGTCGCCGGATGTAGCAACGTGTGTTTTGGCTTGCAGCTTTGACGCCACAACAATGACGGGGGAGGTGGAGAAGGAGGTCCATGACGAGCATGGGAGGGGGAAATTGAAACCATCGTGATCACCAACACTTTGTTCATCATCAGGATCATCATCTCCATCAACATCTTCACCCACACCATCTCATCTTCAAACCCTAGATCATCCCTCTTGCTCATTCTTTGGATCAAAGCTTAGATTGGTCCTGGGAGTACTTGTATGTGTTGATTACACCTTGTAATTGTGGCATAGGATAATTATTGATGAAAGATTGTTATGTTCAGATTGTTCTTCATATATTCATACGTACTAATCATGATCCATATGATGTCTTGTGAGTAGATCCATTAGTTCTTTAAGACATGGTAGAAGTATGGTTTCCATTAGTCATTTGAAGTTGATTGCCGTTTGTCGGTGGGTGTCCTTGAAAGCATGCGACACAAGGAGTAGAGGCAGCCCCTTTTGTTGGTTCGAGCACGGCGTGGCGAAAAGAACTAAGATATTTGCTCCGATAGTGCTACTAATGTCTAATGAATGTAAAGGATTCCAAATATGCGATCTTTATTCCGTTTCCACTGGAAATGGGCTATTTATTGACGAAATCAAGTTAATATATGGAAAGAAGTAAAGAGGAGATAAAGGAGATCAAGTGGGAGGTGCACCAGAGAAGATAGACCAAAGGACAACGTTCCATATGACCACACACACTCGTATGCCCGCTCATATGGACTGCCAAACGCGCCACCTGATCCATCTGAATAGACTATATTAAAGGCCTCATGCTAGAAGAGTAGCAGAACATGTTGGGGAACGTAGCAGAATTTTAAAATTTTCTACACATCACCAAGATCAATCTATGGAGTCATCTAGCAACGAGGGAGAGAGGAGTGCATCTACATACCCTTGTAGATCGCGCAAGGAAGCGTTCAAGAGAACGGGGTTGATGGAGTCGTACTCAAAGTGATCCAAATCACCGATGACCTAGAGCCAAACGGACGGCACCTTCGCGTTCAACACACGTACGGTTGGGAAGACGTCTCCTCCAACTTGATCCAGCAAGGGGGAAGGAGAGGTTGATGAAGATCCAGCAGCACGACGGCGTGGTGGTGGATGCAGCAGGATCCCGGCAGGGCTTCGCCAAGCGCAAGCGGGGAGGAGAGGTGTTACAGAGGGAGAGGGAGGCGCCAAAAGCAAGGGGTGCGGCTGCCCTCCCTCCCCCCTCTTTATATAGGGGCCTTGGGGGGGCGCCGGCCCTAGGAGATGGATCTCCAAGGGGGCGGCGGCCAAGGGGTGGCTTCCCCCCCAAGCCAAGTGGGGGCGCCCCCACCCCTAGGGTTTCCCAACCCTAGGCGCAGGGAGGCCCAAGGGAGGGGGGGCGCACCAGCCCACTAGGGGCTGGTTCCCCTCCCAACTCAGCCCATGGGGCCCTTCGGGATAGGTGGCCCCACCCGGTGGACCCCCGGGACCCTTCCGGTGGTCCCGGTACAATACCGGCGACCCCCGAAACCTTCCCGATGGCCGAAACTGAACTTCCTATATATAAATCTTTACCTTCGGACCATTCGGAACTCCTCGTGACGTCCGGGATCTCATCCGGGACTCCGAACAACTTTCGGGTTACTGCATACTAATATCTCTACAACCCTAGCATCACCGAACCTTAAGTGTGTAGACCCTACGGGTGCGCGAGAGATGCAGACATGACCGAGATGCCTCTCCGGTCAATAACCAACAGTGGGATCTGGATACCCATGTTGGCTCCCACATGCTCCACGATGATCTCATTGGATGAACCACGATGTCGAGGATTCAATCAATCCGTATACAATTCCCTTTGTCAATCGGTACATTACTTGCCCGAGACTCGATCGTCGGTATCCCAATACCTTGTTCAATCTCGTTACTGGCAAGTCACTTTACTCGTGCCGTAATGCATGATCCCGTGATCAACCACTTGGTCACATTGAGCTCATTATGATGATGCATTGCCGAGTGGGCCTAGAGATACCTCTCCGTCATACGGAGTGACAATCCCAGTCTCGATTCGTGCCAACCCAACAGACACTTTTGGAGACACCTATAGTGTACCTTTATAGTCACCCAGTTACGTTGTGACGTTTGGCACACCCAAAGCACTCCTACGGTATCCGGGAGTTTCACAATCTCATGGTCTAAGGAAATGATACTTGACATTCGGAAAAGCTACAGCAAACGAACTACACGATCTTTGAGCTATGCTTAGGATTGGGTCTTGTCCATCACATCATTCTCCTAATGATGTGATGCCGTTATCAATGACATCCAATGTCCATAGTCAGGAAACCATGACTATCTTTTGATCAACGAGCTAGTCAACTAGAGGCTCACTAGGGACGTGTTGTGGTCTATGTATTCACACATGTATTACGATTTCCGGATAACACAATTATAGCATGAACAATAGACAATTATCATGAACAAAGAAATATAATAATAACCATTTTATTATTGCCTCTAGGGCATATTTCCAACAGTCTCCCACTTGCACTAGAGTCAATAGTCTAGTTACATTGTGATGAATCGAACACCCATGCAGTTCTGGTGTTGATCATGTTTTGCTCTAGGGAGAGGTTTGGTCAACGGATCTGCCACATTCAGGTCCGTATGTACTTTACAAATCTCTATGTCTCCATTTTGAACACTTTCACGAATGGAGTTGAATCGATGCTTGATATGCCTGGTCTTCCTGTGAAACCTGGGCTCCTTGGCAAGGGCAATAGCTCCAGTGTTGTCACAGAAGAGAGTCATCGGGCCCGACGCATTGGGTATGACTCCTAGGTCGGTAATGAACTCATTCACCCAGACTGCTTCTTGTGCTGCCTTCGAGGCTGCCATGTACTCCGCTTCACATGTAGATCCCGCCACAACGCTTTGCTTGCAACTGCACCAGCTTACTGCCCCACCATTCAAAATATACACGTATCCGGTTTGTGACTTAGAGTCATCCAGATCTGTGTCGAAGCTAGCATCGACGTAACCCTTTACGACGAGCTCTTCGTCACCTCCATAAACGAGAAACATATCCTTAGTCCTTTTCAGGTACTTCAGGATATTCTTGACCGCTGTCCAGTGTTCCATGCAGGGATTACTTTGGTACCTTCCTACCAAACTTACGGCAAGGTTTACATCAGGTCTGGTACACAGCATAGCATACATGATAGACCCTATGGCCGAGGCATAGGGGACAACACTCATCTTTTCTCTATCTTCTGCCGTGGTCGGGCATTAAGCCGTGCTCAATCTAGTACCTTGCAATACAGGCAAGAACCCCTTCTTTGACTGATCCATTTTGAGCTTCTTCAATATCTTGTCAAGGTACGTACTTTGTGAAAGACCAATGAGGCGTCTCGATCTATCTCTATAGATCTTGATGCCTAATATATAAGCAGCTTCTCCAAGATCCTTCATTGAAAAACACTTGTTCAAGTAGGCCTTTATGCTTTCCAAGAATTCTATATCATTTCCCATCAACAGTATGTCATCCACATACAATATGAGAAATTCTACAGAGCCCCCACTCACTTTCTTGTAAATGCAGGCTTCTCCATAAGTCTGCGTAAACCCAAACTCTTTGATCGTCTCATCAAAACGAATGTTCCAACTCCGAGATGCTTGCACCAACCCATAAATCGAGCGTTAGAGCTTGCACACCTTGTAAGCATTCTTAGGATCGACAAAACCTTCCGGCTGCATCATATACAATTCTTCCTTAAGGAAACCATTAAGGAATGCCGTTTTGACGTCCATTTGCCATATTTCATAATCATAGAATGCGGCAATTGCTAACATGATTCGGACGGACTTCAGCTTCGCTACGGGTGAGAAAGTCTCATCGTAGTCAACCCCTTGAACTTGTCGATAACCCTTAGCGACAAGCCGAGCTTTATAGATGGTTACGTTACCATCCGTGTCTGTCTTCTTCTTAAAGATCCATTTATTTTCTATGGCTCGCCGATCATCGGGCAAGTCAGTCAAAGTCCATACTTCGTTTTCATACATGGATCCTATCTCGGATTTCATGGCTTCCAGCCATTTGTCGGAATCCGGGCCCGCCATCGCTTCTTCATAGTTCGAAGGTTCACCGTTGTCTAGCAACATGATTTCCAAGACAGGGTTGGCGTACCACTCTGGTGCGGAACGTGTCCTTGTGGACCTACGAAGTTCAGTAGCAACTTGATCTGAAGTTTCATGATCATCATCATTAACTTCCTCTCTAGTCGGTGCAGGCACCTCAGGAACATTTTCTTGAGCTGCCCCACTTAACGGTTCAAGAGGTAATACTTCATCAAGTTCTACTTTCCTCCCACTTATTTCTTCCGAGAGAAACTCTTTCTCTAGAAAGGACCCATTCTTGGCAACAAAGATCTTGCCTTCGGATCTGAGGTAGAAGGTATACCCGATAGTTTCTTTAGGGTATCCTATGAAGACGCATTTTTCCGATTTGGGTTCGAGCTTTTCAGGTTGAAGTTTCTTGACATAAGCATCGCATCCCCAAACTTTTAGAAACGACAGCTTAGGTTTCTACCCAAACCATAATTCATACGGTGTCGTCTCAACGGATTTTGACGGAGCCCTATTTAAAGTGAATGCGGCAGTCTCTAAAGCATAGCCCCAAAATGACAGCGGTAAATCGGTAAGAGACATCCTAGATCGCACCATATCCAACAGAGTGCGATTACGATGTTCAGACACACCATTACGCTGAGGTGTTCCAGGCGGTGTGAGTTGTGAAACTATTCCACATTTTCTTAAGTGTGAGCCAAATTCGTGACTCAAGTATTCTCCCCCAGGATCTGATCGCAAGAACTTGATTTTCTTGTCACGTTGATTCTCAACCTCACTCTGAAATTCCTTGAACTTCTCAAAGGTCTCAGACTTGTGTTTCATTAAGTAGACATACCCATATCTACTCAAGTCATCTGTGAGGGTGAGAACATAACGATAGCCACCGCGAGCCTCAACACTCATTGGACCGCACACATCAGTATGTATGATTTCCAATAAGTTGGTTGCTCGCTCCATTGTTTCTGAGAATGGAGTCTTGGTCATTTTACCCATGAGGCATGGTTCACACGTGTCAAATGATTCATAATCAAGAGACTCCAAAAGTCCATATGCATGGAGCTTCTTCATGCGTTTGACACCCATGTGACCAAGGCGGCAGTGCCACAAGTATGTGGGACTATCATTATCAACCTTACATCTTTTGGTATTCACACTATGAATATGTGTAACATTACGCTCGAGATTCATTAAGAATAAACCATTCACCATCGGAGCATGACCATAAAACATATCTCTCATATAAATAGAACAACCATTATTCTCGGATTTAAATGAGTAGCCATCTCGAATTAAATGAGATCCTGATACAATGTTCATGCTCAATGCTGGCACTAAATAACAATTATTGAGGTTTAAAACTAATCTCGTAGGTAAATGTAGAGGCAGCGTGCCGACGGCAATCACATCGACCTTGGAACCATTCCCGACGCGCATCGTCACCTCGTCCTTCGCCAGTCTCCGCTTATTCCGCAGCTCCTGCTTTGAGTTACAAATGTGAGAAACCGCACCGGTATCAAATACCCAGGAGCTACTACGAGTATTGGTAAGGTACACATCAATTACATGTATATCATATATACCTTTAGTGTTGTCGGCCTTCTTGTCCGCTAAGTATTTGGGGCAATTCCACTTCCAGTGTCCACTTCCCTTGCAATAAAAACACTCAGTCTCGGGCTTGGGTCCATTCTTTGGCTTCTTCCCTGCAGCTTGCTTACCGGACGCGGCAACTCCCTTGCCGTCCTTCTTGAAGTTCTTTTTACCCTTGCCTTTCTTGAACTTAGTGGTTTTATTAACCATCAACACTTGATGTTCCTTTTTGATTTCCACTTCCGCTGATTTCAGCATTGAATATACCTCAGGAATGGTCTTTTCCATCCCCTGCATATTGAAGTTCATCACGAAGCTCTTGTAGCTCGGTGGAAGCGACTGAAGGATTCTGTCAATGACAGCGTCATCCGGGAGATTAACTCCCAGCTGAGTCAAGCGGTTATGCAACCCAGACATTTTGAGTATGTGCTCACTGACAGAACTATTTTCCTCCATCTTACAGTTGAAGAACTTGTCAGAGACTTCATATCTCTCGACCCAGGCATGAGCTTGGAAAACCATTTTCAGCTCTTCGAACATCTCATATGCTCCGTGTCTCTCAAAACGCTTTTGGAGCCCCGGTTCTAGGATGTAAAGCATGCCACACTGAACGAGGGAGTAATCATCAGCACGTGACAGCCAAGCATTCATAACGTCTTGGTTCTCTGGGATAGGTGCGTCACCTAGCGGTGCTTCTAGGACATAATCTTTCTTGGCAGCTATGAGGATGATCCTCAGGTTCCGGACCCAGTCCGTATAGTTGCTGCCATCATCTTTTAGCTTGGTTTTCTCTAGGAACGTGTTGAAGTTGAGGACAACGTGGGCCATTTGATCTACAAGACATATTGTAAAGATTTTAGACTAAGTTCATGATAATTAAGTTCATCTAATCAAATTATTCAATGAACTCTCACTCAGATAGACATCCCTCCAGTCATCTAAGTGAAACATGATCCGAGTTAACTAGGCCGTGTTCGATCATCACGTGAGACGGACTAGCCAACATCGGTGAACATCTTCATGTTGATTGTATCTTCTATACGACTCATGCTCGACCTTTCGGTCTTCCGTGTTCCGAGGCCATGTCTGTACATGCCAGGCTCGTCAAGTCAACCTAAGTGTATTGCGTGTGTAAATCTGGCTTACACCCGTCGTATTCGAACGTTAGAATCTATCACACCCGATCATCACGTGGTGCTTCGAAACAACGAACCTTCGCAACGGTGCATAGTTAGGGGGAACACTTTCTTGAAATTATTACGAGGGATCATCTTATTTAAGCTACCGTCGTTCTAAGAAAATAAGATGTAAAACATGATAAACATCACATGCAATCAAATAGTGACATGATATGGCCAATATCATTTGCTCCTTTTGATCTCCATCTTCGGGGCTCCATGATCATCGTTGTCACCGGCATGACACCATGACCTCCATCATCATGATCTCCATCATCGTGTCTTCTTGAAGTTGTCTCGTCATCTATTACTTCTACTACTATGGCTAACGCTTTAGCAATAAAGTAAAGTAATTACATGACGTTTATGTTGACACGCAGATCATAAATAAATAAAGACAACTCCTATGACTCCTGTCGGTTGTCATACTGATCGACATGCAAGTCGTGATTCCTATTACAAGAACATGATCATCTCATACATCACATATATCATTCATCACATCCTTTGGCCATATCACATCACAAAAGACTTGCTGCAAAAACAAGTTAGACGTCCTCTAATTGTTGTTGCAAGTTTTTATGTGGCTGCTATAGGTTTCTAGCAAGAACGTTTCTTACCTACGCCAAAACCACAACGTGAATTGCCAATTTCTATTTACCCTTCATAAGGACCATGTTCATCGAATCTGATCCGACTGAAGTGGGAGAGACAGACACCCGCCAGCCACCTTATGCAACTAGTGCATGTCAGTCGGTGGAACCAGTCTCACGTAAGCGTACATGTAAGGTCGGTCCGGGTTGCTTCATCCCACAATGCCGCCGAATCAAGATAAGACTAGTAGCGGCAAGATAATTGACAATATCGACGCCCACAACTGCTTTGTGTTCTACTCGTGCATAGAAACTACGCATAGAACTAGTTCATGATGCCACTGTTGGGGAACGTAGCAGAATTTTAAATTTTTTTACGCATCACCAAGATCAATCTATGGAGTCATCTAGCAACGAGGGAGAGAGGAGTGCATCTACATACCCTTGTAGATCGCGTGCGGAAGCGTTCAAGAGAATAGGATTGATGGAGTCATACTCGACGTGATCCAAATCACCGATGACCTAGTGCCGAACGCACGGCACATCCGCGTTCAACACATGTACGGTTGGGAAGATGTCTCCTCCAACTTGATCCAGCAAGGGGGAAGGAGAGGTTGATGAAGATCTAGCAGCACGACGGCGTGGTGGTGGATGCAGCAGGATCCCGGCAGGGCTTCACCAAGTGCAAGCGGGGAGGAGAGGTGTTATGGAGGGAGAGGGAGGCGCCAAAAGCAAGGGGTGCGGCTGCCCTCCCTCCCCCCTCTTTATATAGAGGCCTTGGGGGAGCCGGCCCTAGGAGATGGATCTCCAAGGGGGCGGCGGCCAAGGGGTGGCTTCCCTCCCAAGCCAAGTGGGGGGCGCCCCCACCCCTAGGGTTTCCCAACCCTAGGCGCAGGGGAGGCCCAAGGGGGGGCGCACCAGCCCACTAGGGGCTGGTTCCCCTCCCAACTCGGCCCATGGGGCCCTCCGGGATAGGTGGCCCCACCCGGTGGACCCCCGGGACCCTTCCGGTGGTCCCGGTACAATACCGGCGACCCCCGAAACCTTCCTGATGGCCGAAACTGAACTTCCTATATATAAATCTTTACCTCCAGACCATTCCGGAACTCCTCGTGACGTCCGGGATCTCATCCGGGACTCCGAACAACTTTTGGGTTACTGCATACTAATATCTCTACAACCCTAGCGTCACCGAACCTTAAGTGTGTAGACCCTACGGGTTCGGGAGACATGCAGACATGATCGAGATGCCTCTCCGGTCAATAACCAACAGCGGGATCTGGATACCCATGTTGGCTCCCACATGCTCCACGATGATCTCATCGGATGAACCACGATGTCGAGGATTCAATCAATCCGTATACAATTCCCTTTGTCAATCGGTATGTTACTTGCCCGAGACTCGATCGTCGGTATCCCAATACCTTGTTCAATCTCGTTACCGGCAAGTCACTTTACTCGTGCTGTAATGCATGATCCCGTGATCAACCACTTGGTCACATTGAGCTCATTATGATGATGCATTACCGAGTGGGCCCAGAGATACCTCTCCGTCATACGGAGTGACAAATCCCAGTCTCGATTCGTTCCAACCCAACAGACACTTTCGGAGACACCTGTAGTGTACCTTTATAGTCACCCAGTTACGTTGTGACGTTTGGCACATCCAAAGCACTCTTACGGTATCCGGGAGTTGCACAATCTCTTGGTCTAAGGAAATGATACTTGACATTCGGAAAAGCTACAGCAAACGAACTACACGATCTTTGAGCTATGCTTAGGATTGGGTCTTGTCCATCACATCATTCTCCTAAGGATGTGATCCCGTTATCAATGACATCCAATGTCCATAGTCAGGAAACCATGACTATCTTTTGATCAAGGAGCTAGTCAACTAGAGGATCACTAGGGACGTGTTGTGGTCTATGTATTCACACATGTATTACGATTTCCAGATAACACAATTATAGCATGAACAATAGACAATTATCATGAACAAAGAAATATAATAATAACCATTTTATTATTGCCTCTAGGGCATAGTTCCAACAGAACATACACAAAAAACATCGAGACCTTCATCCTCATCCGGAACCCTAGGCACCGCCATTTCCCATCTCCATAGCTACTGCCATCTCCACTACCATAGCACTCATCCATCTAGCCTTAGTTTGTAATCGTGTATCACATCCGGAAACTATTGTAAGACATATTATCAATCAATCAATCTTCATGAGGTGTTCTTCAACGGGTTTTCCTTGTGATCTGATGTCCATGTGTAAGTATTTTGGTAAGGCCATGTGACAGTGTCCTAGACTAGCGGGGTACCAACCTAGTTGGCCCATAGTTCTTGGGCCGAGCTTAGAGGCCCTCATTCTCATAAGGAAGGACTCTAGAGACCTCACACCTCGACGTGATCAAGGCAACCTCTGCCGAAGACTTGACGTGTACTCCAAGGACATCTTCGAGCGCCGTCATACACATCTCTCGATCAGCAACCGACCATGTAACCCTAGGTACCCCCTGGCATGTATATAAGCCTAGGGGTTTAGCCTATAGAAGGGCCCCATTCATAATCACATCCACCTAGCCCTAGGGTTAGAACACAACTTACGATCTCAAGGTAGATCAAGCTTGTAGTCGATACATAACCATCAATATAATCAAAGGAGGACGTAGGGTATATTACCTCTTCAAGAGGGCCCGAACCTGGGTAAACATCGTGTCCATTGTCTCCTGTTACCATCGATCCGAGATGCACAGCTCGGAACCCCCTACCCCGAGGTCTGTCGATTTTACCACCGACATTGGTTCTTTCATTGAGAGTTCCATTATGAGATCAAAAAAGGATCTATGACTAATTTGCAAATCAACTGCAACGCTGGCTAGGATGGCATCTTTGTCCCTAGCCAACTATTTGTGTTTGGCAGCATGGTTTTCCACGCCGACTCCACGGGCCATCTAGCACACGTCGAAAACTTCGCTCTGGACCAGTTGGTCACTTTCGGAAGCCTAGAATACACCGTAGACTCCTGTGGCGAGCTTGTTCTTCCCGACTGGGCTCCAGACTGGATCAAGGACCTCTCGGTTGCTATGGGCTCGACCTGGAGCCGACCTCCGACCTGAACTTCGGATCTGATCTCCCGATGGGTTTGGTCCCATCCGTGGAATCCACTGCATGGCCTAGAGTCAGACTGGGCTGACCAGCACGCCGAGCTCGCGTCAAGCAGGCCCGAATCATGCCTCGAGTCTGCCCAACCCCTAGCCAGGCCATGCACCCTGAAGATCTGTCTCACCCTAATGAGATATTGGATCGCATTCAGAGTTTATCAATCTCGAACGATCAGACTTCGGTCTATGACAAGATCGGACTTAAAGTCGACGACATGGAAATTTACGTCCCACCCACCACCCACTTAGTCGCCACAGTCGATGACTTAACCGATGTGCTTGACTACGATGAGGCTACCGACATGGATGAGGATGTCGATGGCACTCCAGAAACCATTACACCTTTGACCACTTATGACGTATACATGGTGGCACTCCAGAAACCATTACACGCCTCCTTTAGGTGGTGTGCTTCCCTCTGTCTCGTTGAAGCGAGACATAGTTTTTTTTTATTTGGCACTTGCTATGCGTCAAAAAGATCCACCGGGTTGCGAGCTGTTAGATCCGGCATAATCTCATGGCTTAGTATTGTCCTCACTTTTGCAACAAAAGTCATGTTGTGAGTTTCCTTTTGCAATACAAGCTTTGTTGCAAAAATAATAACTGTAACGCACTTGTTGCAGATTTTTTTTTGTATCTTCATTTTTTTGCAACATAATTACTCTTGCGGAAGGAACTTTTGCAACATAGGTGATGTTGCAGAAAAATTACAACAAAGATCTAGTTGCATTAGCACTGGAGAATAGTGCGGTGCAGTGGGCTGGTTACACATGGACACGCGTCATGCGCTAGAGGCGGCAGATGCACCGTGCTGGATCAGCCTGTTGTTTCCACATTTTTCCTTTTGTTTTCTTTACTTTTTTCAGTTTTCTTCCATTTTTTATTTCTTGGAAAATTTCCTAAATTCTAAAAATTGTTCCGTTTTCAAAAAATCGCAAAGAAATGTTTTTTCAAAAATTATTTGCAAAATTTTGAAAAATGTTGCCGTTTTTTCAAAATTTTATTTTGCAATTCACAAAATATTCTGCTTCTTATAATTTTTTCACATTTTAAAAAAAATGTTTGGGAATCCTAGAAAATGATTGCCTTTCCAAGAAAATGTTCATGTTTCAGAAAAAAATCACAAAATTAGAAATTAGTCCGAAATTTCCAAAAAAAACGTGATATTGGAAAAAAATCATGTTGTTTTGGAAAAAACAATTCAAAGGTTATTTGTGTTTTTCAAAGTAATAATAAAATTTTCAAAAATGTTGGAAATAATAAGGAAAATGATAGCATTCAGTCGGCGGATAAACGACAAGACGTCAACCTCCTTGATCAAACGCCGCGTGTCCTCACAGGTCCCATTGCACTACCTATCCCTTCCAACCTTATTTTCTTGCTGCACATCCATACGTCTTATTCTTTCCTTTCTAGCACCATCTCCATCTCTCCTTCCTCCCATATCTCCTCACCGCCTATCTCCCGGCCTCATCTGCGACGCCGGACTAGTCGTCGTCGTTGTAAGGGAGCAAGCAGGTGGCGGTGCATCCAGGTTGCAAATCGGCGCTCTCCATTGCAAGGGATTCCAAGGGGTATTGTGGCAGGGCGAGGCTTCGACGCGGAACCGCAGGCTCGCTCACCTCAAGTCATTTTTCAGGCGAGGCACGACTCACCGGTGTGATTCTGCAACAGCAGGAGCGCCGGCGCTGCTGCTCTGTTGCAGTCGGCGGCGACGAGCACGGTGAAGGCAACGACGTCGATGTTTCTGCACATGATTTCAGTTGCACAATTTTCTGCAACATTAGCTATGTTGCAGAAGCTTTTCCACAACATCATTGTTGTTGCAAAAAAAGGTGAAAGTAGAAGAAAAAACTGCAACACGACCTATGTTGCAAAAAAATCTCACAACATGACCTATGTTGCAAAAATATATTCCGCAACACAACCTCCGTTGCAAATTATGTCAGATCCAACGGCTCGCGAGGCGGCGGGTCTTTTAAATAGATTCGTTGGCTGACGCGTAGCAGCCCCCAAATAATAATTAGTATTCTATGCGTGTATCATTGTTATGTATAGGCAGGACATATGCGGATTGTATCCCCTTAATGCTTCATTTTGACCTTAATGCTTCATTTTGAGTCAATAAAACTCAACCCGTCGCCGAAGAAGAGAACACTAGAGGCCACTTCGGGAAACAACTGCACAAAAACTATGATATGCGCTGCTAAAAACCCCACTATATGACAGGCCAGAAGAAGCAGAGGTTCATTGCAACAGCACGAATACTTCGCCCGTGGCGCTTCAAAATCTGATGGCTCGACAGGAGTCTGCTTTCGACGAGCTGTCAAAGGAAAATTTTGATTAGATTTCAGTGTCATCGTGGCGCTCCAAACCTGCTGAAACGCCGGCCGGCAAATTCCCGCCGATAACCTGTCGTATAGCGAGCTCATGTTCAACACACACTGGGCGGACCAAATGACCAAATGACCACGTACACCTAATCTGGTCTGCTTCCTGTGGCTTTCTTCCATTTGCTTAGACGCTTAAACTAGAGCCAAGCCATGTTAGCTTAACCTCGGCCAGAGCAAGAGACACACATACCCATACTTATTAACCAGTACTCCCTCCGTAAACTAATATAAGAGCATTTAGATTACTATTTTAGTTATCTAAACACTCTTATATTAGTTTACAGAGGGAGTAATTTAGACAAGCAAATATACGCTTGTACTACACGCAGCTGCGAGACGACCCTATATATAGACCTAGCCAGCTACACCCCGGTATCCCGGCGCAGTCACCAGCAAACCACTCCAGTCACCGCAAGTCCCGTAACTCGATCGATCGCACAGTAGCTAGCTACGCACGTACAGCATGAAGAGCAAGGCGGCGAGGGCGGCGAGCGCGGCGTGCATGCCGCGGCTGACGAGGGGCAGGTGCCGCGCGTCCACAGCGCGGCCGGCCGCGTCGGTGTCGCTGCTCGAGCGCATCCGCGACGTCGTGCTCCGCCTCATCATGCTCACCGCGGTCTCCAAGGCCTCAGTGCAGCGCAGCAGCAGCGGTAGGACCTCCTCGCCGCGCGCCGGTGCTACCGGGGCCGTGACGTGCCGCCGGGACGACTCCATAAGGAACGAGGCCGTGGAGGAGTGCATCGAGTTCCTGAAGCGCTCGTCGGCCGAGGGCGAGGCGGTCAAGCTGTCCAGCGTCACCGCCGAGGCGGTTGCCGCTGCTGTTGCCTCGGAGAACGATCCGGAGCCGAAGCGCCTGTCCAGCTCCAGCGTCGTCGCCGTGGCGGGGAGTGCACAACACGCTGCCGTAGCTGCCGGCGTCGAGGACACCACACGCTCGGCCTTGCCGTCCATCGTCTGATGGAGCGATCGAACCAATCAATCTAGGACACGAGGAGGAATTGGCTCGTTTTGTATAAGGATTGTTTCTTATTCCAACGATGTTTCTTTTGTGCATGCATGCGTGCTTCTGCTTTTGCTTACAAAAAAAAAATGCTTAATCGACAGAGCAAAGTGGAGTGGTTGTCGATAGCGATACGTGTCACCGGCCCCGTTTTTTCTTCTCTGATGATGAGGTTAGACTGGAAAGAAGGAGCACAAGGACGGTGAAACAAATTAACAAACTCATCCTGGCGGCGTAAAGAAACCGACGCCATACCCCTTCTCGTGTAGTGTGCTGCTCGTATGGGATTGCCGGGAATATTCAAGTTTAACACTGTCGTTATCCCCGTGAATGTTGGCTAAATGGTTCCCTGCAAAAAAAGAATGTTGGCTAAACGATGATTCACTTATTTATTGGTTTATTGTAACCTTCAAGAATTCAGGTCTGGGAAATTGTTGTTCTCGTGTAACACGCATATGTTGGACGAGTGAGGGAACCATGCATCTTGGAAATTTGGGCGGCGGTGGATGAAACAGCCGGCGGCCGGACGGGGGTTCGTGTATGCAAACTAAACGGCGCCGATCGAGCCATGGAAGGGAGGTCGGCCGGCTCAAGGCTACGCTGGCAGGGAGGAGGCGGTGGAGGATCTCCGGCAGCAATATGGTCGGCTGGGAGATGTGACAGTGTTAGAATAAATCCGAGGTAATACCGTTGACCATCCGAGGACCAAGCAATCACACGAGCACGACACCGAGATTTGTTAACGAGGTTCACCGATATGGCTACATCCCCGAGCTTGACTACGGGCACTCCTCTTCATGACACCACTACAATACCGCACCCGGTTACCCTGGACATCGGCACATGCCGCCGGCTCCCCTGCGTTCCGGTGCTATTATGTTGGCATAGGTTACATCGTGTGTCTACCCCCGCTATATATGAAAGACCTAGGATACAAGTGTCCTATTAGGACACGCCTTCACATCCTATGTAAACACAATACAACTACAAGTCCAACTGTAACCTACCTTGTACACAATATTCGACACAACTCCAACAAACTCCACCTTGGCGAATATTCTCCACCACCTTGAATTCGTCAATGCGTCAAATTTCCATGTACATTAGACTTGAGCTTATCCCATGAGTACCGTTGCTACTTCAAAGATTTCATATGACTCCACCTGCAACTTGTAGTTCCTTCTTTTCATGACCACAGTTAACACTCGAGCAAAATTAAGTTCCTCTTGTTACTCTAGTTTGTACTCCCAACTTCCAAAGTATCAGTCCAACGCCATCACACACTGATCACTGACCTGCGTGAAAAATGAACAACTCACATATTGGGTGTCACACATAAGAGTTACCTGAATTCAACATCACCGCACCTTTCTTGACCGCATGTCCAAAACTTGAAGGAATTTCACCATTGCTTGTAGTCATCCCGAGTCAAATTCACAGTTGTCTCACCACATGTATGACATCCAGAGCCCTGGCCTGTCTCCATGCCCCGTGCTAACCGCACGTCCCGCCGCTATTATCGCGTCGAGCCTCCGCTGCCCTGGTCGAGTCTCAAGGGTCGCAAACCCACACCACTCAACCCCCACTGCAGAGTACCAGCGATCATCACCGACCGGTGACGAGTTTCACGCTTCCATCAGACCACTGGGCTCCAGTCTGAACTGCATGTCACTCGCTTTTTTCCCCGCTGAATAGGCTTCGACTCTCTGTCGACTTACGCCGTAGCCCCTCAATCAGCACTAAGTGAAGTCTTCCGTCAGACTCCAGCTCCACCTTCAACATGACTCCATGGTGGTTGTACGTCCCACCCCGCGTCCCGTCGACTTCAAGCTCCGTGTGTACACCACGTTGAATCAACCCCGCGCCATAGTCTTGTCGAAGCCACACAAGCCCTCGGGGCCTGCGCCACGTGTTTCCACGCCCAGAAGTCGGTCACCATCAGCATCACGCACCTATGTCGTCGCTGATCTCACCATCGTCTTCTGTATCAACCGACTTGCGTCGATCCGTCAGATTATCTAGTCCGACCCAGCCGAACTTATCCGACTGCATGACACACTATCCTCCACTTCACATAATCTCCAAGCCCTCTCAGCAATCTTGACAGAAAAAACTTCCATGCAAACCTGATCCAAAAAATTCTTTGCACAATTTATTTTTCCTCATCATTATTTGCTAGTGCATCCCGTGTATCTTTAGCAGCAAAGAACATATCTGCCCATGACACACACGCACGCTCATAGTATCATGTGAAGCATGGACTCGTGCCTTCCTTTTTTTTCAAACAAATCTCACGTAGTGCAAGCGACGGAACCCCCTGTAGCATAGCTAGCCTGCCACGGGCCTTGATCCACTGATCTGCACGGCCTGACCTGCCACGCGCGCCAGCCTCTCGTTGCCTCCACGCGCTTGCCTCGCACCGCGTGCACACCGTACCCTAGCGCGGCAGAAATCACATATCTGACCTTAGGCAGAAATCAAATCACAAACTGACCTGGTCACGAAAAAAATTCACTCTGCTGACCCTTTGGTGTGGCGCCCGACAGCCGGGCGCCGCACCCTACTGTGCAGCGCCCGACAGCCGGGCGCCGCACATCCTGCCAGCGTGGCAGCCCTGGTCCAGTTGCGGCCCCACACGCACCTGTGCAGCGCCTAAGAGCTAGGCGTCACACACATATAATGTGCAACGCCTAGCTCTTGGGCGCTGCACAGTCTGTGTTCCACTTGGGCTGGCCCCATCCTCTCTCCCCTCCCACCCCCACCCCACACACCCCCACCCGACCCAAACCCTTAGACTTGCGGCCCTCCTCTCTTCCCCTCTCCCCCCTCTCAAATCCTTCTCAAATCTTGCAAATCCGGAGTATTTGACCATGGATTTCGAAGCCAACCCCTCCCTTAAGGTAATCTCCTCCGATCCCCTCGTTTTCATCCATAGGAATTGTCACATTTGCTCAAATCTTGCTAGTTTGGGGAAACCCTAGATTTTGATAGGATTTGGAAATTTGTGTTGAATGATGTTATATTTCTTTGCTAATTTGGGTTGTTTAGGCTTCCATAGTATGCTAGGGTTAGGGTTATGTGTGTTTGATGTTGGTGTTAGGGTTATGTTGGTGTTAGGGTTGTGGTTATTGTTAAGTGGGGGTTAGGGTTGACAATTAATTCTCGGTTTTGTAGGCATGGCTTCATCCGGTTCCATGACGAGGCCACCGTGTGCTAACCAAGAAGACATGCCGAACAAGTGGGAGGACGCATCTTTGGACAAGGTGAAGGAGAAAGATGTCAACATCCCGCCTTGTTGGTGTGGAGATGTTTGCAAGGTGAAGGTGTCCACCGACCGAAAGAAAGCATGGACGGAAGGGCGGAGATATTTTGTATGCCC
Source organism: Triticum dicoccoides (assembly GCF_002162155.2). NCBI lineage: Eukaryota > Viridiplantae > Streptophyta > Magnoliopsida > Poales > Poaceae > Triticum > Triticum dicoccoides. Next base: position 79,844,550 of record NC_041388.1, read on the forward strand.
GAACTATGCTTATGATCGTGCACTTCCAACTAACGCCTATGACCAACCACCGGTAAGCTCGAGAAGTAAAATATTACTCTCAAATGTGTGTCAACACTAACAACAAATTTTTATGCAGTCACCGCCTCCTCTATGCAAGTACTTCACGTGGATAGATCTTGAAGTGCCAGAAGATGTGAAAAAGGACCAATACGCAGATTGTCTTAGGCGGCAACGACGGTTCGAAGAATCATTTCGAAGAGGCTTGGAGGAAGAGCGCCGTCAGAAGGAGAGGATGGAGCGGAAGAAACGAGAGGAGGAGAGGGCACGCCAAGCGAAACTTGCTCGTGAGGAGGAGAGGGCAAGAAAGCTTGCAAAGGCTCGCGAGGCGCAAGAGGAGGACTCGGCACGTAACAAGAAGGGGAAATGGCCTCGCTCTACTCAGTAGGGACTTCGCTTCGGTGCACTCGTCGTCAACTATTTTCTAATGAATGTGTCATGAAGTTGTGAGGGCATGTGAGATGTTGGTGAACTATCTTCTAGGGCAAGCTGCCATTTGTCATTTGTAATGAATGTGTCGTGAACCATGTCGTAGTAATGTTTGAATTGTCTTAAGTTATGAACTCGTCGGCTTAAAATTTGTGTTTGTTCAAATTGTTGTGATGTTGCAGTCATTGTAAGTATTGTGGATGTGATGCAAGCCAACTGTGGCTCTCTGGGTCGTCATGGAAGTAGTGCAGCGCCTAAGGACAGGGCGCTGCACTATATAGTGCAGCGCCCAAGTGTTGGGCGCCACACAGTATAGTGCAGCGCCTAACTGTTGGGCGCTGCAGTGCTGCTATAAGCAAAACTGCAGAAACAGATGCCATTTTGGCCTCCTGCAGCAGCACTCACATAATAAAAATACTGTAAACTGCACATGCTAAGCAAAGAGAACTAATAACTTGAACATCATATCATTTAAGACAATTCAACATTACTTCAGGTTCGCAAACACAAATACCACACTAGTAAGAGTTCACCAACATATAACATAACCTCACAAGTTCGTCAACCTAATTAAACGGCTACAATTAACATGAACAAGCACTAATGCCTTCCGCGCGTGTTCCTGGTGGCACGCCTGCAGGCAAGCTTCTTCTTCTTAGGAGCACGAGGATCCTCTTCGTGCACTTCCTCCTCCGCCTCCGCCTCCGCCTCCGCCTCCTCCTCCACCTCATCATCCAAGCTAGCCATCCGTGAGGTCCCTACGACCACCTTTGGGTTGCCTCTGTTGTCATAGTCGTTGGGCGTGTACCGGCGTCTGGGCTGCCTAGGCTTGAACACATATGCGGACCGAGCTTGAGCGTCCGCCAAAGTCATGTCATCATCAAGCTCATCGCCCTATCACACAATGAAACAATATGGTGAAGGCCGATGTCGTAATCAAGTGAGAATCACATCTAAAGGATTAGTCATACCTCTTGGGTGATCCTTATCCTTCTCGCGCATCATGTAGGCCCGGTGTTGCACGTCGTAGACATCGTCCAGAAGCCAAACCATCCTTACAATTTCAAACAATAAACATATAAAAGTTCATCTTCATCTCAAATATCGCTATACACTAAACATATAACATGTGTTCAACTACAAGAATCTCAACATCTCCTTCTCACACAATGAATATGTCATATGTGTTCAAATAAACTAAACATCTAATATTTCAAATAAACTCAACATCTAATATTTGAAATAAACTGAACATCTAATATATATCTAAACAAACTTCTCATATATGTCTACAAAAATCAACATCTCATAGTTATCTATAAAAATAGGCATCTCATATATATCTAAAAAAACTAAACAATCAAGGGTTTCAACAACAAGAATCATATATTGTGAACTAATAAATAACACTACGGTACTACCAATATGAATACACATCCTAAATCGAGCAAACCAAACAAATCAAGGGTTCCATCAAATCATGGACAAATCTTTAGAATGGCAACAAATTTACAGAGCAAAAGAAAGAGAAGGGAAGAGTTTACCTAGTAGGATGGATTGGGGATCGAATCCACGGATCAAATCTTCAGATCTGAGAGGGATGTGGGGGGTTTAGATGGGGGCGCCGCCGCCGCCGCTGCTCTCTGTCCAGAGAGCGGAGAGACGAAGAACTGCCTGGTCGGGCTGGGGCGGCCGCGCTTAAGTCACTGTGCAGCGCCCAAGGGCTAGGCGCTGCACGTCAAAGTGTGGCGCCTAGCTCTTAGACGCTGCACAGGTGCGTGTGGGGCCGCAACTGGACCAGGGCTGCCACGCTGGCAGGATGTGCGACGCCTAAGGGAGAGGCGCTGCACAGTAGGGTGCGGCGCCCAGCTGTCGGGCGCCACACCAAAGGGTCAGCAGAGTGAAATTTTTTCATGAACAGGTCAGTTTGTGATTTGATTTCTGCCTCAGGTCAAATCTGTGATTTCTGCCCCCTAGCGCTCTGCCAGCAGCCCTGCTCGTACACGTCACGCCGCCGCCTTATGACATCTCTATCTGCAACCCCACACGCGTCACATGCGCGTGTCGTTGCTGCTTCCAATTCGATCTGGCTGCTGCTTGCTACAGATGCTTCCGATTGCAATTTGAAGATTACGACGACCAATCTGCGTCCTAACCGTAACTCGCCGAAGACTTTCGCTCCCGTATTACGACCACGATCCGCAGAACTCTGTCGATGTTCTTCAACCTTTAGATCAACTCAACCACCTTCCGGACCTTGTCAACCTTGCTCATGATATCACTTGTTAGAGTAAATCCGAGGCATACCGTTAATCATCCGAGGACCAAGCAATCACACGAGCACGACACCGAGATTTGTTAACGAGGTTCACGATATGGCTACATCCCCAGGGCTTGACTATGGGCGCTCCTCCCCGTGACACCGCTACAATACCGCACCCGGTTGCCCTGGACACCGGCACATGCCGCCGGCTTCCCCTGTGTTCCGGTGCTATTATGTTGGCATAGGTTACATCGTGTGTCTACCCCCGCTATATATGAGAGACCTAGGATACAAGTGTCAAATTAGGACACGCCTTCACATCCTATGTAAACACAATACAACTACAAGTCCAACTGTAACCTACCTTGTACACAATATTCGACACAACTCCAACAGACAGTGCCTCTCACGGGGTGACGTAGGCTTTCTTTTTTCAACTTGAAATAAGCACGAAGAGATTAACCAGGCACTTTTTTATCTTATGCTCTTTTTTTGGAAACGGAGGATGACCCCTGACCTCTGCATCTGGAAGATGCATGCGGTCATTTTATTAATTATTCTCGAGTACCTTGTAAAGTAGAAAAACAATATGTCTAAATCCGCCATCTTGGAAACATCTGCCGCTACTCCTATCCAAATGATGAAGGGGTGCAAGCTGGGCCACATACCTAGACCTCTCACCTAAGCCTAACATCTAAAGCCGGAGGCACCCAACCGAGCCATTTGCCAGGTCCGGGGCTCAAACCAATCCGACGCACTCATATGTGTCGTCGCCGCTGTCTTCCATTGGTCCATCTTCAAAGCAGATTGAGGTGACAACCTTGGCAGGTCCTCCGACATTGACGCCACCACGACGCCAACGACGACCTCCACCTACGCGAGCTTTGGCAGGTCCTCCGCCATTGACGCCACCATAACGCTAGCCAACAACATCCACCTACACGAGTCCATCTCCAAGTAAAAGTGCGTTATATCGACTAGAGGGGGGTGAATAGGCGATTTTTATGAAATTCTTCATTGAGGAATTTGCCGGTGAGGAAATTCCTTGGCGAAGAACTACTAGCAGCGGAATAAGTACTCAAAAGTAAACATAACAGAACACAAGCATATTCATCATGATGAAATGAAGACAGACACAGAGTACATGAAGCGTAAGCACACGATAACACATGATGAGGACAAACAGACTGAAGAAATTGAACTGGGGAAATTGAGAAAGTCTTCAGTCAAAATCTTCAAACACAGATATGAACAAACGCACAACACAATTATAAGGAAATGAAAGAGTTGAGGGAATGGAACCAGTAAGCTTAGTGAAGACAATGATTTGGTAGACCAGTTCCAACTGCTGTCTCAGTTGTATGTCTGGTTGGAGCGGCTGAGTATTTAAACTCGAGGACACACAGTCCCGGACACCCAGTCCTGAACACGCAGCTCAGGACACCAAGTCCTCACCGTATTCTCCTTGAACTAAGGTCACACAGACCTCGTCCAATCACTCGTGGTAAGTCTTCAGGTGACTTCCGAACCTTCACAAACTTGGTCACTCGGCGATCCACAATTCCTCTTGGATGCTCTAGACCATGACGCCTAACCGTCTGGAAGAAGCACAGTCTTCAAAGGTAACAAACATCGGATCCACACAGAATCAATCTCTTCAGTGATGCTCAATCACTTGGGGTTTGTAGGTGTTTGGGTTTGGGTTTTTCCTCACTTGATGATTTTTGCTCAAAGTCCTCGGAGGATGGGTTGCTCTCAAATGACAAGTGTCAGTTTCTCTCGGAGCAGCCAACCAGCTAGTGGTTGTAGGAGGCGGCTATTTATAGTTTAGGGAGCAGCCTGACATGATAAGACATAAATGCCCTTCAATGATATGACCGTTAGGTGGATAGATATTTTGGGACAGCTGGCGCATAGCACAGGAATGGTTGGAATTTCGAGTAGCAAAATCCTCAGGGCTATCATGTTCCTCACTGTGTAGTCAATCCACACTGGCGAATTCCTAACTCCTCAGTCAGAACAAATTCCTCAGAGACCAGAAGAACTTCGTCTCTGTCACTGAAGAATATGACTGGACTGTATGAGATTTCCAATTGCTTCACTCGAAGGGATTGGTAGGTGTAGGATTTTGAGTTGAGCATCGCTTGGAAATTTTTCCTTAGTATTTCCTCGACCCCCTTTAACAGTACGGTGTTTCCTATGACTCAAGAAAGAGAAAATGAAACTACGAAAACAAAAGTCTTCACGCTTCATGTTCCTCGAATGAATACCAAGTCTTCAAGGTCACACCAATTTCTTCACTTTCAAAGTCTTCAGGAAGTCTTTAGAAATCCAAAGTCTTCAGTCGAAGAACTTCATTTTTAGGGGTCGACTTTCTCTGTACATATCAAACTCCTCATAGACTAATAGACCTGTGTACACTCACAAACGCATTAGTCCCTTAACCTATAAGTCTTCAATACACCAAAATCACTGAGGGGCACTAGATGCACTTACAATCTCCCCCTTTTTGGTGATTGATGACAATATAGGTTAAGTTTTCAACGGGGATAAACATATGAAGTGTAAATACTGATATTGAGGAATTTGATTGCAAGATATAGAAGAACTCTCCCTGAAGATGTCCATAGTGAGGAATTTGCTTTTGAAGCAATGCACACTTGAATAGTTGAATCATGGAGATCTCCCCCTATATCTTGTAATTCATACACGCATTTGACATATAACAGTGAAGAATTTGAAATGCATGATGAAATATGGTGACTGATGTAATTCAGCATGCGTGCATTAGCATATATGAGGAATAAGCATGCAGAAAAACATATCAAAAGTATTAGAGCACCATCGGGTTTAAGTTTACAACTCGATCCAATAAAGTCTCAGAAGAACGAGAGTTGCAACTTATAAAAAACGCCCATATAGAAAGACCCGCTTGAAGACTAACTCAAAATTCTTCCCCTTTGTCATCAAATGACCAAAAGGATCGAATATGAGAACTAACGCCCCTGAAGAATATCAAGATGATGAAGGAGCGACGGCGTTGTTGGGGTCGTTTGTCATAGTAGGGTCTGCCGCAGTGTCGTCCAAGTCTTAATTCTCATCAGTGTCGCGCGATGAAGAATATGAGCTGGCCACCAAGGAAGGAACCTCGACGTTCTTGAATTTCTTCGGTGGAGGTGTAGACCAGTCAAAATCTTCCTTGAGACTCATTTTCTTTAGATCTTATTCATCATACATATGTGACAGTATTGCCCAGGTGCGACCGAAGACTTCATGGAGGTAGTACTGGTTTTTCTTCACTGCATTGTGTGTAGCAGTCATGTTGTGAAGAAATGAACCAAACTGACGCTTAACCCATTTATGATTTTGATCCACCTTTTGGTGAAGACTAAGCAGAAGCTCACGATCAGTCATCACACGAGGAGCAGTGGCTTGAGGAGTAGACTTGGGTGCATTGGCAGAGTCATGTGTGGCAGAGTCATCATTGGTGGAATAAGAGGCAGATTTGCGAAACTGACCATCCAATGGACGAATGCCTTCATCTATAACAGATGGTGCCTTGCCCTTTTCATCAACTGAGGAATAGGTCCGCTTGAGGACTTCAATCGGGGGCAAGTAGCTGAGGTGATTCTGAAAATCAGCTTTGTAGTTGAGTGAAGATCTTGTCCCGAGGAAAGTCATAATCCAAGGTGCATAAGGCTTCAGCTCAAACGGAGACAGTGCAACATTTGCCAGAGTCCTCATGAAGAAATCGTGATAATTGACAGGAATGCCATGAACGATATTGAATACCAGATTATTCATGATGCCAACAATTTCCTCATCATATGAGTCGTGGCCTTTGATAGGACTCATTGTCCTCGTAAGAATACGATAGACAGTTCTAGGCACATAAAGTAATTCCTTCACGAGGAATTTGGTTCGTGGGGCCTGACCTGGCTTCAAAGGTTTCATCAGAACCTGCATGTACTGAATTGTAAGCTTAGGTTCACTGTAGATGCAACGAGCTTCTTCAAGGGGAGGATTGAGTGGTAAGGCACGAAGCAATTCCGTAGCTGGTGCTGTGTAGTGAGTGTTCTCATACATCCAGTCCAACACCCATGAATTCACATCTTCAAAATCTCCTGTGATGTGCAGCATCGCATAAAATTGAAGAATCAGTTCTTCATTCCAATCACAGATGTCAGAGCAAAAGTTTAACAGTCCAGCGTCATGAAGAACACTGAGGACTGGCACGAAGCACGACAGAGATTCCGTATCCACGTGAGGAATGTGCTCATGGTAGAAGATTTTCTCTTTGTTGAACAGCACTGAGGAATAGAAATTTGCTTGACTAGCAGTCCAGAAACGCCTCTTCCTTATACGAGTAGAATCATATGGGTTGTAGTCTTCGAAGAATACGTGTTCGCCGAAGAAATCATCAGCCTTGAACTTTTGCTTGCGTGAGAATGGATCCTTTGGCTTGGGCAGAGGAGTGTCAGTGAGTTGCATCACAACCTCAGGAATCGCAATCTCAGGTTCTTCAGGCTGAGAAATTTCTGGTTTCTCTTCAGTGGCAGTCTGTGTCTTCAGATGTTCAGCAGCAGCAGTTTCTTCAGCACTAGTGGCTGGAATTTTCTCACGTACAGATGAAGTGGGGTGAGTTTCTTCAGAGCCCATTTGAATAGTTTGTGCAGGGAACTGAGGTATTTGCTGCAACGGTGTGAACATTGGAGAGTTTGGATGCTGACTTTCCCAGAATTCATCACTCATCACTGGTGTGGAGCAGCCAATGTCCACATCTTCATCTTCCATTTCTTCAATGCCAGCCTCTTCAGCTGTGAACTAAGGCATAGGCGAGGAGATAACAGGTGTTGAAGGGATCGCATCCACTTCAATTTCTTCATCAATCTGCTCTGACGAATCAGCAGAATGATTTTCTTCATCAGATCCGCTAGGGATCTCATATTATTCACCAAAAGGAACAAGGTCCTTTGATGGCATGGTTGAGATCGGAACAGCATCAATGGGATTAGCAAATGAACTGGTCAAAGGCTTCATCTTCTTCGGAGCTGAAGAATCTGAAGTAGCTGATGCTTTCCTTTTCTTCACTGTTGCATGGTCTGCAGCCTTGGTCTTCTTCACATCTGATGCAGATGGAAGAATCGGAGTTGGTGTTGGCGCAGGAGGAGTAAAGGAATCTGGTTGATTTTCTTCAGGCACAACTGATGCAGTTGCCCTGATTTCTTCAGTTTCTTCAGGCGCACCACTAGTGGATGCCTTGGCAATTTCTTCAGCGGCTGGAATGCAGTCATCAGCCCTGGAACTCACATTTTCTTCAGCAGCCTGATTTTCATCAGCGGTGCTGGCATGTTCTTCAATCGGCTGAGCAGATGCTTCAGTATGAGGAATTTCCTATTGCGTTGGGGCAGCAACATTGTAAGTGAAATTATCAGCAAGTCTCACAAAACGAATCATGTCTCCAAGACAATCAACGCGGTATGCGTCAAATTCATCACTGAATTTCTTGGTCTCAGTTTGAATAGCGACAAGTTCTTCAGTTGTCATAGAGACAACGTTTTTCTTCAAATAGCGCTCCTTCTTGTACTGCGCTTTCTTGATCTGCCTGGCCTTCTCAAATTTCCATTTTTCTTCTTGAATGAAGTGGGTCAGCATGTGACTTTGGCCGGGAGTCAGCTTGAAATCAGGCATGGGAGTGTTGGGGTCCTTGTGCCAAACATCAATGTATTCGAGGATCAACTTGGGATCCAAAGCAATGGCACATCTGTTCCCTTCGCTCTAGCGGCCCTGACTTGCCTATCTCTGATGATTTTAGTAAGTTCATCATCATCAGCTTCATCTTCTTCAGACGGCACTTGGAAGGTGACCTGCTTCTTCTCAGGACTAGGGCGAGGACCTCATCCAGCAGTGGCCTTTGTCTTCAGTAGAGAGGGTCCCGTTGAGGAATTTGGTGCAGCTGAGGAACTAGCTGAAGCTCCTGAGGCAATTGAGACACCTGTGGTCCTTTGACACGTGGTGAGATGCACAGGTGCAGAGGACTTTGTCGGAGCGGCCGAAGACTTTGGTGGAGGAGCTGAGGACTTTTGAGGAGCAGGAGCAGCATGAGGAATTGGCCGTGAGGGCTTTGAGGATTCTGGCCGTGAGGGCATTGCTGAGGAACTTGGCCTTGAGGGCACTGTTGGTGAAGCACTTGGCTTGCGCGCAGGCTTCTTTGACATAGCCTTCTTCGGCTTGACAGCAGAGGCCACCGCAGAAGCAGCAGCAGCAGCAGAGTCTTCATTGAATTTCCTCACTGCTTCTCTGGCTTTCTTAGCCAACTTGGCTTGGCGCTTGGCCCATTCATCAGGATAGTCCTCACCGCGCTTGAGGCTGGTGGGATCAGCTATTTGGCCAGGTGCCAATGGAGGTCTTGGGCATGGAGGATTGAGTGCGAATTTCTTCATGTACTTGGGAGTAACATACATGTACTCCCTCCACTCTCTTGCCCATCTCCTTTCTATCCTCTATATGCGCACCTTGCGCTGATTTTTGTCCTCTTTTCCAAACTTGGCCTCATCAGGAGTGCAGTAATCCTTGTATATGTCATCAGGGATTTCAAATGTTGTGGTGACCTCAGCCCTCTTTCCTCCTTTCTGTGGCTTCTTACCGTCAACCATTTTCTTCAGTTGAGAAATTTGAACAATTGAATTCTCTGAAGAAGTATGCAACTTTTCTTCGAGGAACACTGCAAATGAGTTAAGTTGATGAGAACCTAGTGATTCAGCAGCTGACATGAGTACATGTGAACAGAGTATAGTTGCGAGGAATTTGGAGAGGTCATATGCGTTCTCATAAGGTTTTATAAAGAACAAGTCTGAGGAATTTGACCAGATGAGTCTTGAAGAATTTCACTAAGCGTTCTTTGTCTTAGGTTCCAGAGATGTGTAGATCAAAAATCCACATATTTGAGGAATCTTGAAGAAAAACATAGCTTAGAGAAACGAATCAAGAACAGATGATATGAGAGGTGTTTTAGTGTGTGAAGATATGAAGAAAAACACCTTTGAAGATTTTGTAGATAATCATTCGAATCAACGAGGGCAGTAAAAGTAACTTTTAATTACCTTGAACGAAGAACACGACGAACAGAGAGGTGGAGAAGTGATGTTCGTCTGTGTAGATCTTCTGATGTGGACCGAACCCCGTGGCGAGATCCGATTCGTTATTGTGGCCTGACCTTTCACGACACTCCACCACCAATAGCAGCAACCTCTTGCCCGCGCACGTGATGTACACGAAGTAGAGGGTTTGAACCTTGCGGCCCAGCATGAGAAAACCAATCTCGACGAAGGTACTCACGCGCAAAACAATTTCCACGAAGAGAAATCGCAACACAGAGGTTTTCTAAAGATCCCTCCAAAACTTGATACGGGTGTCTACCCTGAAAAACACATCGTGTCTATTTCATATAAAAATAACCTCCCGTACAATGCCTCGTATCATGGCTTTATATAGTAGCCGACCAAACCTTGACCTCGTACACGCACAAAAGAAAAATAAAGTAACTCCTAAACAAATCTGGACTCTCATTAAAGATACTTGGCCTAGTAATTTTGGTACAAGCGCTCCCGACTTGTGCAATCAGGAGGGGCCCACCCGACATCTCTTAGGCTTAAAAACTCCCAAATACATGTAGTCCTTTTGTTGATCTTTTCCTTGCGTGGCAGAAATAAAAACAGAAAGGATCTACTCCTAGTAGTTTTAATCCTTACGTAGCATGCAAAATTGGATAGGTAAGCTTGACCTGTAGCTTTATTGGACTCCTTCCCATACATGAACTGGTCCTGTTCCGGTGTCCATGACAATATAGATAAATATTCAAAGTGAACACCATCTGGACTCCAACCGAAAATTGGTGGCAGCTGAACTTGTTTTATATCTGCTCGCACATCAACGACTGCTTGGTCATCAGTATGAATGCATGCATTGTTAGACATGTTCTGCATACCTAGTGCATGGTTCATGGTCTTTCTCACGCCTAAACATTGCAAAACAGTAACATGGTCTGTAGTACTTGGTAGTAAATCTTCTGCATCATTGTAAGTAATGGACAAATACGTTGGTGTATAAGCTGCATATTTTGGCACAACCTCGACAACAATAGGATCGACAACTACACTGGTATTTGGTATAGTCATGGATCTATCATCCTCTCCTCCTTGAAACGAAACCGTCCTCGGTTTCAAATCAGTCTTTTCAGCAATACTTTTATCTATGGACTGAACGACGGCCGTACAAATTCCAGTAGCTTCAACCTTCTTCTTTTCTTCTTCTTTTTGCTCATTTATCTTCTCAAGATGATCTTTCCTCCAAGAAATAAAACGATCCTCATCCATGGACACAAGGTCAAACTTCTTATCCCGCTTGACGTGATACATATTTGCAACATGGTCATATGTAGCATGGTGCTCCTTGTACCACGGCTCTCCCAACAACAGATGACATGACACCAAGGAGACCGGAATCACGTCGCACAAAACATCGCAAAAAAAATTCCCAACAAAAACGGTACCTTGGTTTGGTGTGTGACAGTTAGCTCTTCATGACCCCAATGAAAACAGTATGGTTGTGGATGTGGTGTCATTGATAGCTTCAGCTTCTCCACCATCTCGATGCTTGCAGCGTTGATCAAATTCATGTGATCGATCGTCATGGCACATGATCTCTCTCTCACCACCACCCGAGTGTGAAAAAGCCCGGCCCAGCGGCCTTCCTCCTCCAACTGAAATCCATAGCTTAACTTACTGAATGACGATGCTCTTGCCATCTTCTCCATAGTGTCGTGAACAACCTGTTGCTCTGAATACCACCTGATGTGGACCGAACCCCGTGGCGAGATCCGATCCGTTGTTGTGGCCCGACCTTTCACGACACTCCACCACCAATAGCAGCAACCTCTCGCCCGCGCACGCGATGTACACGAAGTAGAGGGTTTGAACGTTGCGGCCCAGCACGAGAAAACCAATCTCGACGAAGGTACTCACGCGCAAAACAATTTCCACGAAGATAAATTGCAACGCAGAGGTTTTCTAAAGATCCCTCCAAAACTTGATACGGGTGTCTACCCTGAAAAACACATCGTGTCTATTTCATATAAAAATAACCTCCTGTACAATGCCTCGTATCATGGCTTTATATAGTAGCCGACCAAACCTTGACCTCGTACACACACAAAAGAAAAATAAAGTAACTCCTAAACAAATCTGGACTCTCATTAAAGATACTTGGCCTAGTAATTTTGGTACAAGTGCTCCCGACTTGTGCAATTAGGAGGGCCCCACCCGACACCTCTTAGGCTTAAAAACTCCCAAATACATGTAGTCCTTTTGTTGATCTTTTCCTTGCGTGGCAGAAATAAAAACAGAAAGGATCTACTCCTAGTAGTTTTAATCCTTACGTAGCATGCATAATTGGATAGATGAGCTTGACCTGTAGCTTTATTGGACTCCTTCCCATACACGAACTGGTCTTGTTCCGGTGTCCATGACAATATAGATAAACATTCAAAGTGAACACCATCTGGACTCCAACCGAAAATTGGTGGCAGCTGAACTTGTTTTATATCTGCTCGCACATCAACGACTGCTTGGTCATCAGTACAAATGCATGCATTGTTAGACATGTTCTGCATACCTAGTGCATGGTTCATGGTCTTTCTCACGCCTAAACATTGCAAAACAGTAACATGGTCTCCACCTTTCCCACGATACGCCTAAGGATAAGTGTATCGTGGGATGCGGAACGGTTTGAGCGGCAAAGCCGAAAATTTAGATAAGATAGGTTTCAAAGTTTCATTCGCAATTTCTTCAGCTGACAAGGACATAGTGAAGATTTTGAACGAGTTTCAAATAGAACGCACATGAAGAATTTGTGAACAGATTGGGTTGAGTATAGCATAGAGGGGGAAAGGGTCCGATCACATTCACTTAGCAGAAAAAACCAACTTGAAGAATTAGCAATAAGTGAATGCTGTAGAGGACATAAACTCATATATATATATATATAGCCAATGAAGAAAAACGACGGAAATAGTGAAGACAATGCAAAGTTGAAGAATATGAACAACTGTGGAATTTCAACTTTTGGTGGTGGCGTGACCTACCATATAAGAATGATGATTTCAGACACCGCATACAATTATCGTAGGGTTCTGAGAATCAATTCTTCATTAATTTCTTCACACTTAGAGTGTTATTCTTCATTGATTGAAGAAAAACGTTTCTTCATGTGTTGCACATCTAAGTCATCAATTTTGCATAAGTGTTAGGATGAGTGTCCTTTTCAAAGAACAATCGAAGATTCTAGGATATTTAGCTCACACCGCAACTTGCTAAATCTCTTCTCATCCAAGGGCTTTGTGAAGATATCGGCTAGCTATTCTTCAGTCTTCACATGCTCAATAGAAATGTCGCCCTTCAACACATGATCACGAAGAAAATGATGACGAATCTGAATGTGCTTAGTCTTCGAGTGCTGAACTGGGTTGTGAGCAATCTTGATGGCACTCTCATTGTCACGGAAGAGAGGCACATTCTTCATGTTGACGCCGTAGTCCTTGAGAGTTTGCTTCATCCATAGCAATTGAGCACAGCAAGAACCAGCGGCAATATACTCAGCTTCAGCAGTAGATAGTGATACGCAGTTCTGTTTCTTCGAGGACCAACAGACCAAAGATCGTCCGAGGAAATGACATGTACCAGACGTTGACTTGCGGTCCACAGGATCACTAGCATAGTCAGAGTCGGAATATCCAATGAGATCAAAAGCCGAGCCCTTGGGGTACCATAATCCAAGTGTTGGTGTGTGAGGTAGATATCGAAGAATATGCTTCACAGCCTTATGGTGTGATTCCTTCGGTGTAGCTTGAAATCGGACACACATGCAAACACTAAGCATTATATCTGGCCTAGATGCACATAAGTACAATAAAGAGCCAATCATGGAGCGGTATACCTTATGACCGAAGTCGATACCATTTTCATCAGTGCCCAGATGGCCATTTGTGGGCATAGGAATTTTGACGCTTTTGCAATCTTGCATGCCGAATTTCCTCAGTACATCCTTGAGGTATTTCTCCTGAGATATGAATATGACATTGTGTTGTTGATGAATTTGAAGACCTAAGAAGAATTTCAACTCTCCCATCATAGACATTTGATATTATTCACTCATCATATAGGCAAATTCATCACTATAACGTTGGTCAGTACAACCAAAGATAATATCATCAACATATATTTGGCACACAAACAATTCACCATCATAAGATTTAGTGAAAAGAGTAGGGTCGAGTGAATCGGGTTTGAAGCCTTTCTTCATGAAGAATTCCTTCAAGGTATCATACCACGCCCGTGGGGCCTGCTTGAGGCCATAGGGGGCCTTGTTGAGTCTGAAGACTTTGTCAGGATTCTTTGGATCTTCAAAACCTGGGGGTTGAGCAACATATACTTCTTCCTCAAGATTACCATCGAGGAATGCACTTTTCACATCCATTTGATATAAAGTGATATCATGATGGTTAGCATAAGCAAGTAATATGCGAATAGCCTCAAGTCTAGCAACAGGTGCAAAAGTTTCATCGAAATCAATTCCTTCAACCTGTGTGTAGCCTTGAGCTACGAGCCATGCCTTATTCCTCACCACAAGGCCATTTTCATCTTGCTTGTTGCGATAGATCCACTTTGTGCCAATGATATTGTGCTTGCGAGGATCTGGACGTTTAACCAGTTCCTAGACATTGTTGAGCTCGAACTGATGTAATTCTTCTTGCATGGCCTGAATCCACTCAGGCTCCAGAAATGCTTCATCTACCTTAGTGGGCTCTGTGATAGAGACAAAAGCATAGTGCCCACAAAATTTAGATAAATGTGAAGCTTTTGAGCGTGTGAGAGGACCTGGCGCTTTGATGTCATTGATGATCTTTTCAACTTGCACTTCTTTTGCAATGCGAGGATGAGCTGGTTGTCGTTGAGGAATTTGATCAACATTCTCCTCAGCACCATTTTCTTCAATATTTTCTTCAGGTGCATTAGCTCGACATTCTTCATGTTCTGGAATGAATTCTTCAGCCGATTCTTCAGTAGGAATGACATCCTCAGTAGCCTTGAACTTGATAGTTTTCTCAGGTGCTGGCTCATCTATCACAGTAGGTAGGTGCTCTCTTTGCGAGCCATTAGTTTCATCGAACCGCACATCTACAGTTTCAACAACCTTGTGAAGAATGTTGTTGAAGACTCTGTAGGTGTGCGAGTCCTTTCCGTAACCAAGCATAAAACCTTCATGTGCTTTCGGTGCAAATTTTGAGTTGTGATAAGGATCTCTAATCCAACATTTAGCACCGCAGACTTTGAAATAACTTACATTGGGTTTCTTATCAGTGAGGAGTTCATAGGTAGTCTTCTTGAAGAATTTGTGAAGATATACTCTGTTGATGATGTGGCATGCAGTATCAATTGCCTCAATCCAGAACCGACATGGCATTGTATTCATCAAGCATAGTGCGAGCCATCTTAGCAAGAGTCCTATTCTTGCACTCCACGACGTCGTTCTGCTGAGGAGTATAAGGAGCAGATAACTCATGAGTAATACCAAGTTCATCAAGATAGTCATCTAGACCAGAATTCTTGAACTCAGTTCCATTGTCACTTCTGATGTGCTTGATCTTCACACCAAAGTTGGTTGAAGCCCTCGAGGAAAATCATTTGAAGACTTCCTGCACTTCATGTTTGTAAGTAACAATGTGTACCCATGTGTATCGAGAGTAATCATCAACAATAACAAAGCCATATTGAGATGCATCATTTGAAACAGCAGAATAATGATTAGGACTCAAGAGATCCATGTGAAGCAATTCAAATGGACGAGTGGTGGTCATGATAGTCTTTGTTGGATGCTTAGCCTTTGTCATCTTACCAGCTTCACAGGCTCCGCATAGGTGATCCTTGAGGAATTGGACATTCTCGATGCCGATGGCATGCTTCTTCTTCGCAAGCATGTGCAAATTCCTCATGCCTGCATGACCAAGTCGTCGATGCCAGAGCCAGCCTTCTGAAGCTTTTGCAAGTAGGCACACGACTGGTTGTGGTCCTGTAGAGAAATCAACAATATACAGGTCTCCTCTCCTAAAGCCTTCGAAGACTTTGGAATTGTCAGCTTCCATAACCACAACACAACGGTACTTGCCAAAGACAACGACCATATCAAGATCATAAAGCATTGAGACAGACATAAGGTTGTATCCTAAGGACTCAACAAGCATGACTTTGTCCATGTGTCGATCCTTTGTGATCGCAACCTTACCTAGACCCAATACCTGACTTTTGCCTTTGTCGGCAGAGATGATATGCTTCAGATGCGACAGAGATAATGGATCATCCATCAATAGATTCTTGTCACCAGTCATGTGATTTGTACATCCACTATCGAGGACCCACTCAGTGGCTTTGTGTTGATCATCTTGCAGATGAATTAGTGCAACTTACGAACTCATATACTTCATCAGTGAAGAATATGACATCAATTCATCAGATCAATTTCATCAAGCAAAAGAATAGATAAAGCAGTATGAGGACGTGAGAAATGAAAGTTCATTTCTTCATGATTAGCATGCGTCCTTTCAGGCATGCTCAGGTCTCCAGCTAATTCTTCAGACGATTACGTACGTCTGGAGACCTGGCCCTGTAGAAGAGATTAGTTATTTTTCTTCACCACCCACATCTGAAGGGGTGGCAAAGAGTTCATCATTCTGCGAGCTCCATACGAGAAGGATGGCATAGAAGCCAGTCCATTTCGTTTCACATAAGAGGGGTTAGAGTAAGCATAAGAGTAAGCAGAGAAATTCTTCGAGGACTTATGGACATAATGATTTGAAGAATAATGCACATATCCATAGTCCTTAGATCTTCCCTGCGAAACAGACGGGTTAGCACGATGATGTTCATATGAGGACTTTGATCCTTTTGAGGAATATGATCCATGTGAAGAATTTGGTCCATATGAAGAATTTGATCTAGGGTTCCTATTCTTCACAAGTGGCGTCATGATGACGTTCATATGAAGATTTTCAAGGCATCTTTTGGGAACCCAGATTTTCTTCATAGGGGGACCGTTCCTGCAGTTAGTGCCAACATATCTAGCAAATACTTCACCATTCTGATTTTTGAATAGTTTATAGTTGGAGTCAAATGACTTATCATCAGAACAAGGAGATTCACATGCAAATCCAGATAAATTAGATGGATCAACTGGAGGTCCCTTTGTAGCAACCCATGTAGTTTTGGGGTACTTCTCAGGCTTCCAATATGTACCATCAGCATTGAGTTTCCTCTCAAAGGCAATACCCTCTTTCCTAGGGTTCCTATTGAGGATCTGCTTTTTAAGCACATCACAAAGAGTCTGATGCCCTTTGAGGCTTTTGTACATGCCTGTCATGTACAATTCCTTCAGCACTGCATCGTCAGTGATACTAGCAATGTCCTTAGATGAGGAATTAGTGATAGCAGAGGCATGTGAAGAATTTGAAACATTAGCAGCATTTGAACATTCAGGTGAAGAATTAGCAGATTCACGTTCAATGCATTTCAAACAAGGAGGAACAAATTCTTCTTGAGAAGCGTTCATTTGTTGAGCAAGTAATGAATCGCGCTCCTTCTAAAGATCTTCATAACTCACTCTTAGCTTCTCAAGGTCTTGCTTTCTTTGAAGAAATTCATAAGAAAGCTTCTCATGATCAGATAAGAGAGTGTTATGATGACCTTGAAGATTGTCAAACCTAGTCTGAAGTCTCTGAAGATTTTCAGTCAAGGCTTTAGTGCGATCCAATTCTTCACCCAACATATCATCGCTCTTATTTAGCATGTAATGAACCTTATCCAAAGCTCTTTGTTGTTTAGTGGCAAGGGAAGCAAGTTAGACATAGCTGGGTCCAAATTCATCACCAGATTCATCATCACTAGACTCAGATAGGTAGCATTCAGTTACCTTAGCATCCTTTGCCATAAGACATGATGCAGAAGATGATGATTCTGGTTCAAATGTCATCACTTTGAGAGATTCCTTGAAGTCCTCAAACCAAGGATCATGACAGGTTCGATGACCTTCATAGACCTCAGAGAGATGGTCCTAGATAAGCTTCGCATGATCGAGATGCATGATATTCCTGAACTGATTTTGAGACAGACAGGAGCAGATGACGTCCTTCGCCATGAGGTTGAGAAGAGTGTACTTGCGAATGTCATTTGCTTCCGCCATCTTGCACAGATCGGTCAGACCAATCTCAGTGACGGTCCACAGCTTGTTGTTCATCGCCATGAGGCGCTTCTTCATCATGGCCTTCCACTTGGGATACTCGTGACCGTCAAAGATGGGGCATGTCACTTTCTTCATACCTGTGGTCGACATAACTAAACTCCAGGCGGTTAAACCAAAATCACACAGAACAAGGGAGTACCTTGCTCTGATACCAATTGGAAGTGCGTTATATTGACTAGAGGGGGGTGAATAGGCGATTTTTATGAAATTCTTCACTGACGAATTTGCCGGTGAGGAAATTCCTTGGAGAAGAACTAATAGCAGCGGAATAAGTACTCAAAAGTAAACATAACAAAACACAAGCATAGTCATTATGATGAAATGAAGACAGGCACAAAGTACAGGAAGCGTAAGCACAGAATAACACAGGATGAAGACAAACAGACTCAAGAAATTGAACTGAGGAAATTGAGAAAGTCTTCAGTCAAAGTCTTCAAACATAGATATGAACAAACACACAACACAGTTATGAGGAAACGTAACATCCCAAATTTTC
The DNA here is from genome assembly GCF_002162155.2 of Triticum dicoccoides. Lineage (NCBI taxonomy): Eukaryota > Viridiplantae > Streptophyta > Magnoliopsida > Poales > Poaceae > Triticum > Triticum dicoccoides. The sequence goes on from NC_041388.1 coordinate 79,863,125, forward strand.
AATTTGGAATGTTATGCACTAGATCATCATTGCATATCATATTTTATTTGCATTTTGGTTGATCCTAGAAAATTCTACGCAACTCAATGACCCTTGAAGAGAGTTGGGGATTTCGTTATTTTCATATTTGAGTTTTCTCAAATTTTGAAAATAGGATCATTTGATTTTATTTATTTTATCTTCAATTATTTCTATTACAAAATATGAGAGAGGGAATAAAATGACTTTCCCAAAATAAAAAATATTGAGGATTTAATAAAAAAATCAAATAAGATTTTATTTGGATTTATTTGCTATTTTATTTGAATTAGGGAAAAATGCGTGTTTTTCAAAATTGCATTTAGGCCCCAAAAAAATGTTCATCCTGTGCGGCTTGATTTTAGAAGCCGGGGAAAATTTATTTCGGGATTTTTGGAGTCCGTTTAGTATTCCATTTGTTTTTTCTGAGCGTAATTATTTAAAAAAAGTCTGAACCGACCTTGGGCCATAACCGGCCAGGACTCCGCCTGGCCGTCCTGGTCGGGCCCTTTATATAGTGCCCCGAGGCCCGAGGCCAGCCCAAGTCGCCGCCGCCCCCGAACCCTAACCCTAGGCCGCCGCCCCGCCGCTCTGCCGCCTCGCCTCTCCGTGC
>NC_041388.1:79864123-79873350 GCF_002162155.2 Triticum dicoccoides
CCGGACTGCCGCCGCCGCCGCCGGATCCACCGTCGGAGGTAGTTTTTTTTGCTGCCGGTTTTTTTTAGAAAACTGATCAGTTTTCCGTCGGGTTTTGTTTGGTTTTTTTAGTTTTTAAATAGATCGGTTTTTCCGGTTTATTTAATTAGCGAGCGTTCGTCCGTTCATTTGATTTAACGAACGTTGGTCGTTTTTCTTTTTCTCGGACTAAATCCGCGATTTTTCAAATCGCGATTCCTGATCTGATTTTTGTTTTAGTCTAAATTTTCGCTCGTTTATCGGAATCAGGCGATTCAAGCGCCTGGAGTTTCGTCTCGAAACCCTCTTTCCGTTTAACCAACTCAAACAAGTTTTTGCCACTGTAAAAATTGCCCTAGATCCAGAATAGTAAACGAAGCATGTTTCTTTTGCCGTTTGTCTTTCGTTGCTTCGTTCGATTTGATTCTTTTTGCCAACTGGAGTTCTTAAGTTGAACTTTCTGGTTAGATCTTTTATTCGAGTTTTACCTGTGCACTAGTTGAGTACTTATTGTATGCTTGTTTTTTTGCGATAGAGTACCCGGAGTGCGCCGCTTGCTACTTCAAATCGCTAGGTTTTGCGGATCATCAGCAAGGCAAGTAACACTTTGATCATACCTCCTACTACCCAGTTTTATTGCATTAGATGAATCCTCACACATTGCATGATTAGGATCTAATTAAATTGTGGGATTGGGAAGTAGTTGAGGTAGTACCTATTACCTGTTATTATCCAACCTTTGGGAGTTACTTCTACGTTTGCTTATTGTGCCATGCTATGCTAGTAGACGTGGATTGGGTGAGTGTATCCATGACAGATGTGAGATTGTTAAATTAATGGTTTATCTAAGGTGGCAACTTAAATACACATCTGGGTGGATTGAGGCACCTGGGTATTCCAGCGATTGCCTGTTTTTCCTTTGGACCGCCACCCAGGCTCAAAGGGATCATGAGATTATTCATGCTAGAAACTTCCGTGCAACCACAAGCTACTATGGGCTCTAGCATAGTTGATTAAGTTGTGCGAACTCTTATAGTGGTAGACTAGCAGATGTAGGGGAAAGTAGGTGTAACGGGCTACCCGATCGTAAGGTGCTAGCGCTTCGGAAAGACTATGTCTCGGTCATCCGTTTCTCAAACACCATGTAGTGCGAGAAACCAAATGGAGGCGATCGAGTCTTGTGGGGAAAAGTGCGCAAACCTCTGCAGAGTGTATAAACTAATCATGGTTAGCCGTGTCCCCGGTTATGGACATCTTGAGTATCTAGTACTTGGATTATCATGTGAATCTCATCATGTTACTCTAAAATTAATTTTGTTGGGTTATGTTTAATGATGATGCTTAATTGGGATTGAGAATGCTGTCAACCATTCTCAATGTTTAACAACTACCATCATAGTTAAATAAAATGTATTCCTTTGCAGTAGGGAAAAATGGCTTTACACAAAACTGTAACCATAGAGCTTTCCACCAGAAAAATGTGCATATAGAATAGCCTATTTCATTCCATTACTCTCTATGTGTTACTTTCCCAGCATATTCCATGTGCTGACCCATTTCGGGCTGCAACCTTAATGTTGCAGACTTTTCAGACGATGATTAAGGTGCTTTTAGGTCGTGGTTCTATACTCAGCGATGTCGTTGGAGTTGATGGACTCAGTTATCTTCCAACCTTCCGCTGTTATCGTTATTCAATGGCCTTAAGCCATATTTATTGTAATAAGTTCTCTTTTGAGACACTCGATGTAATAAGTGTGTGATTGCTACTGTTGGGGAACGTAGCAGAATTTTAATATTTTCTACGCATCACCAAGATCAATCTATGGAGTCATCTAGCAATGAGGGAGAGAGGAGTGCATCTACATACCCTTGTAGATCGCGCGCGGAAGCGTTCAAGAGAACGGGGTTGATGGAGTTGTACTCGACGTGATCCAAATCACCGATGACCTAGTGCCAAACGGACGGCACCTCCGCGTTCAACACACGTATGGTTGGGAAGACGTCTCCTCCAACTTGATCCAGCAAGGGGGAAGGAGAGGTTGATGAAGATCCAGCAGCACGACGGTGTGGTGGTGGATGCAGCAGGATCCCGGCAAGGCTTCGACAAGCGCAAGCGCGAAGGAGAGGTGTTACGGAGGGAGAGGGAGGCGCCAAGAGCAAAGGGTACGGCTGCCCTCCCTCCCCCCTCTTTATATAGAGGCCTTTGGGAGCGGCCCTAGGAGATGGATCTCCAAGGGGGCGGCGGCCAAGGGGTGGCTTCCCCCCCCCCCCAAGCCAAGTGGGGGCGCCCCCACCCCTAGGGTTTCCCAACCCTAGGCGCAGGGGAGGCCCAAGGGGGGGTGCACCAGCCCACTAGGGGCTGGTTCCCCTCCCAATTCAGCCCATGGGGCCCTCCGGGATAGGTGGCCCCACCCGGTGGACCCCCGGGACCCTTCCGGTGGTCCCGGTACAATACCGGCGACCCCCGAAACCTTCCCGATGGCCGAAACTGAACTTCCTATATGTAAATCTTTACGTCTGGACCATTCCAGAACTCCTCGTGACGTCCGGGATCTCATCTGGGACTCCGAACAACTTTCATGTTACTGCATACTAATATCTCTACAACCCTAGCATCACCGAACCTTAAGTGTGTAGACCCTACGGGTTCGGGAGACATGCAGACATGACCGAGATGCCTCTCCGGTCAATAACCAACAGCGGGATCTGGATACCCATGTTGGCTCCCACATGCTCCATGATGATCTCATCGGATGAACCATGATGTCGAGGATTCAATCAATCTGTATACAATTCCCTTTGTCAATCGGTACGTTACTTGCCCGAGACTCGATCGTCGGTATCCCAATACCTCGTTCAATCTCGTTACCGGCAAGTCACTTTACTCGTACCGTAATGCATGATCCCGTGATCAACCACTTGGTCACATTGAGCTCATTATGATGATGCATTACCGAGTGGGCCCAGAGATACCTCTCCGTCATACGCAGTGACAAATCCCAGTCTCGATTCGTGCCAACCCAACAGACACTTTCGGAGATACATGTAGTGTACCTTTATAGTCACCCAGTTACGTTGTGACGTTTGGCACACCCAAAGCACTCCTACGGTATCCGGAAGTTGCACAATCTCATGGTCTAAGCAAATGATACTTGACATTCGGAAAAGCTACAACAAACGAACTACACGATCTTTGAGGTATGCTTAGGATTGGGTCTTGTCCATCACATCATTCTCCTAATGATGTGATCCCGTTATCAATGACATCCAATGTCCATAGTCAGTAAACCATGACTATCTTTTGATCGACGAGCTAGTCAACTAGAGGCTCACTAGGGACGTGTTGTGGTCTATGTACTCACACATGTATTACGATCTCCGGATAACACAATTATAGCATGAACAATAGACAATTATCATGAACAAAGAAATATAATAATAACCATTTTATTATTGCCTCTAGGGCATATTTCCAACAGTCTCCCACTTGCACTAGAGTCAATAGTCTAGTTACATTGTGATGAATCAAACACCCATGCAGTTCTGGTGTTGATCATGTTTTGCTCTAGGGAGAGGTTTAGTCAACAGATCTGCCACATTCAGGTCCGTATGTACTTTACAAATCTCCATGTCTCCATTTTGAACACTTTCACGAATGGAGTTGAAGCGACGCTTGATATGCCTGGTCTTCTTGTCAAACCTGGGCTCCTTGGCAAGGGCAATAGCTCCAGTGTTGTCATAGAAGAGAGTCATCGGGCCCGACGCATTGGGTATGACTCCTAGGTTGGTAATGAACTCCTTCACCCAGACTGCTTCTTGTGCTGCCTCCGAGGCTGCCATGTACTCCGCTTCACATGTAGATCCCTCCACAATGCTTTGCTTGCAACTGCACCAGCTTACTGCCCCACCTTTCAAAATATACACGTATCCGGTTTGTGACTTAGAGTCATCCAGATCTGTGTCGAAGCTAGCATCGACGTAACCCTTTACGACGAGCTCTTCGTCACCTCCATAAATGAGAAACATATCCTTAGTCCTTTTCAGGTACTTCAGGATATTCTTGACCACTGTCCAGTGTTCCATGCCGGGATTACTTTGTTACCTTCCTACCAAACTTACGGCAAGGTTTACATTAGGTCTAGTACACAGCATAGCATACATGATAGACCCTATGGCCGAGGCATAGGGGACAACACTCATCTTTTCTCTATCTTCTGACGTGGTCGGGCATTGAGCCGTGCTCAATCTCGTACCTTGCAATACAGGCAAGAACCCCTTCTTTGACTGATCCATTTTGAACTTCTTCAATATCTTGTCAAGGTACATACTCTGTGAAATACCAATGAGGCGTCTTGATCTATCTCTATAGATCTTGATGCCTAATATATAAGCAGCTTCTCCAAGATCCTTCATTGAAAAACACTTGTTCAAGTAGGCCTTTATGCTTTCCAAGAATTCTATATCATTTCCCATCAACAGTATGTCATCCACATACAATATGAGAAATGCTACAGAGCTCCCACTCACTTTCTTATAAATGCAGGCTTCTCCATAAGTCTGCGTAAACCCAAACGCTTTGATCATCTCATCAAAACGAATGTTCCAACTTGGAGATGCTTGCACCAGCCCATAAATCGAGCGTTGGAGCTTGCACACCTTGTCAGCATTCTTAGGATCGACAAAACCTTCTAGTTGCATCATATACAACTCTTCCTTAAGGAAACCATTAAGGAATGCCGTTTTGACGTCCATTTGCCATATCTCATAATCATAGAATGTAGCAATTGCTAACATGATTCGGACGGACTTCAGCTTCGCTATGGATGAGAAAGTCTCATCGTAGTCAACCCCTTGAACTTGTCGATAACCCTTAGCGACAATGCGAGCTTTATAGATGGTTACTTTACCATCCGCGTCTGTCTTCTTCTTAAAGATCCATTTATTTTCTATGGCTCGCCGATCATCGGGCAAGTCAGTCAAAGTCCATACTTCATTTTCATACATGGATCCTATCTCGGATTTCATGGCTAACAGCCATTTGTCGGAATCCGGGCCCGCCATCGCTTCTTCATAGTTCGAAGGTTCACCGTTGTCTAACAACATGATTTCCAAGATAGGGTTGCCGTACCACTCTGCTGCGGAACATGTCCTTGTGGACCTACGAAGTTCAGTAGCAACTTGATCTGAAGTTTCATGATCATCATCATTAACTTCTTCTCTAGTCGGTGCAGGCACCTCAGGAACATTTTCTTGAGCTGCGCCACTTATCGGTTCAAGAGGTAATACTTCATCAAGTTCTACTTTCCTCCCACTTATTTCTTTCGAGAGAAACTCTTTCTCTAGAAAGGACCCATTCTTGGCAACAAAGATCTTGCCTTCGGATCTGAGGTAGAAAGTATACCCAATAGTTTCTTTAGGGTATCCTATGAAGACGCATTTTTCCGATTTGGGTTCGAGCTTTTCAGGTTGAAGTTTCTTGACATGAGCATCGCATCCCCAAACTTTTAGAAACGACAGCTTAGGTTTCTTCCCAAACCATAATTCATACAGTGTCGTCTCAACGGATTTCGACGGAGCCCTATTTAAAGTGAATGCGGCAGTCTCTAAAGCATGGCCCCAAAATGACAGCGGTAGATCGGTAAGAGACATCATAGATCGCACCATATCCAATAGAGTGCAATTACGATGTTCTGACACACCATTACGCTGAGGTGTTCCAGGCAGCGTGAGTTGTGAAACTATTCCACATTTTCTTAAGTGTGTGCCAAATTTGTGACTTAAGTATTCTCCCCCACGATCTGATCGCAAGAACTTGATTTTCTTGTCACGTTGATTCTCAACCTCGCTCTGAAATTCCTTAAACTTTTCAAAGGTCTCAGACTTGTGTTTCGTTAAGTAGACATACCCATATCTACTCAAGTCATCAGTGAGGGTGAGAACATAATGATAGCCACCGTGAGCCTCAACACTCATTGGACCGCACACATTAGTATGTATGATTTCCAATAAGTTGGTTGCTCGCTCCATTGTTCCTGAGAACGGAGTCTTGGTCATTTTACCCACGAGGCATGGTTCGCACGTGTCAAATGATTCGTAATCAAGAGACTCCAAAAGTCCATCTGCATGGAGCTTCTTCATGCGTTTGACACCTATGTGACCAAGGCGGCAGTGCCACAAGTATGTGGGACTATCATTATCAACCTTACATCTTTTGGTATTCACACTATGAATATGTGTAACATTACGCTCGAGATTCATTAAGAATAAACCATTCACCATCGGAGCATGACCATAAAACATATCTCTCATATAAATAGAACAACCATTATTTTCAGATTTAAATGAGTAGCCATCTCGAATTAAACGAGATCCTGATACGATGTTCATGCTCAAAGCTGGCACTAAATAACAATTATTGAGGTTTAAAACTAATCCCGTAGGTAAATGTAGAGGCAGCGTGCCGACGGCGATCACATCAACCTTGGAACCATTCCCGACACGCATCGTCACCTCGTTCTTCACCAGTCTCCGCTTATTCCGCAGCTCCTGCTTTGAGTTACAAATGTGAGAAACCGCACCTGTATCAAATACCCAGGAGCTACTACGAGTACTGGTAAGGTACACCTCAATTACATGTATATCACATATACCTTTAGTGTTGCCGGCCTTCTTGCCCGCTAAGTATTTGGGGCAGTTCCGCTTCCAGTGACCACTTCCATTGCAATAAAAACACTCAGTCTTAGTCTTGGGTCCATTCTTTGGCTTCTTCCCGGCAGCTTGCTTATCGGGCGCTGCAACTCCCTTGCCGTCCTTCTTGAAGTTTTTTTACCCTTGCCTTTCTTGAACTTAGTGGTTTTATTCACCATCAATACTTGATGTTCCTTTTTGATTTCCACCTCTGCTGATTTCAGCATTGAATATACCTCGGGAATGGTCTTTTCCATCCCCTGCATATTGAAGTTCATCACAAAGCTCTTGTAGCTCAGTGGAAGCGATTGAAGGATTCTGTCAATGACCGCGTCATCCAGGAGATTAACTCCCAGCTGAGTCAAGCAGTTATGCAACCCAGACATTTTGAGTACATGCTCACTGACAGAACTATTTTCCTCCATCTTACAACTGAAGAACTTGTCGGAGACTTCATATCTCTCGTCCCGGGCATGAGCTTGGAAAACCATTTTCAGCTCTTCAAACATCTCATATGCTCCGTGTCTCTCAAAACGCTTTTGGAGCCCCGGCTCTAAGCTGTAAAGCATGCCGCACTGAACTAGGGAGTAATCATCAGCACGTGACTGCCAAGCATTCATAACGTCTTGGTTCTATGGGATAGGTGCGTCACCTAGCGGTGCTTCTAGGACATAATCTTTCTTGGCAGCTATGAGGATGATCCTCAGGTTCCGGACCCAGTCCGTATAGTTGCTGCCATCATCTTTCAGCTTGGTTTTCTCTAGGAACGCATTGAAGTTGAGGACAACATGGGCCATTTGATCTACAAGACATATTGTAAAGATTTTAGACTAAGTTCATGATAATTAAGTTCATGTAATCAAATTATTCAATGAACTCCCACTCAGATAGACATCCCTCTAGTAATCTAAGTGAAACTTGATCCGAGTCAACTAGGCCGTGTCCGATCATCACGTGAGACGGACTAGTCAACATCGGTGAACATATTCATGTTGATCATATCTTCTATACGACTCATGCTCGACCTTTCGGTCTTCTGTGTTCCAAGGCCATGTCTGTACATGCTAGGCTCGTCAAGTCAACCTAAGTGTATTGCGTGTGTAAATCTGGCTTACACCCGTTGTATTCGAACGTTAGAATCTATCACACCCGATCATCACGTGGTGCTTCGAAACAACGAACCTTCGCCACGGTGCACAGTTAGGGGGAACACTTTCTTGAAATTATTACGAGGGATCATCTTATTTAAGCTACCGTCATTCTAAGCAAATAAGATGTAAAACATGATAAACATCACATGCAATCAAATAGTGACATGATATGGCCAATATCATTTGCTCCTTTTGATCTCCATCTTCGGGGCTCCATGATCATTGTTGTCACTGGCATGACACCATGATCTCCATCATCGTGTCTTCTTGAAGTTGTCTCGTCATCTATTACTTCTACTACTATGGCTAACGCTTTAGCAATAAAGTAAAGTAATTACATGACATTTATGTTGACACGCAGGTCATAAATAAATAAAGACAACTCCTATGACTCCTGCCGGTTGTCATACTTATCGACATGCAAGTCGTGATTCCTATTACAAGAACATGATCATCTCATACATCACATATATCATTCATCACATCCTTTGGCCATATCACATCACAAAACACTTGCTACAAAAACAAGTTAGACGTCCTCTAATTGTTGTTGCAAGTTTTTACGTGGCTACTATAGGTTTCTAGCAAGAACGTTTCTTACCTACGCCAAAACCACAACATGAATTGCCAATTTCTATTTACCCTTCATAAGGACCCTGTTCATCGAATCCGATCCGACTAAAGTGGGAGAGACAGACACCCGCCAGCCACCTTATGCAACTAGTGCATGTCAGTCGGTGGAACCAGTCTCACGTAAGCGTACGTGTAAGGTCGGTCCGGGCCACTTCATCCCACAATGCCGCCGAATCAAGATAAGACTAGTAACGGCAAGATAATTGACAATATCGACGCCCACAACTGCTTTGTGTTCTACTCGTGCATAGAAACTACGCATAAACCTGGCTCTGATACCACTGTTGGGGAACGTAGCAGAATTTTAAAATTTTCTACGCATCACCAAGATCAATCTATGGAGTCATCTAGCAACGAGAGAGAGAGAGAGGAGTGCATCTACATACCCTTGTAGATCACGCGCGGAAGCGTTCAAGAGAACGGGGTTGATGGAGTCGTACTCGACGTGATCCAAATCACCGATGACCTAGTGCCAAACGGACGGCACCTCCGCGTTCAACACACGTATGGTTGGGAAGACATCTCCTCCAACTTGATCCAGCAAGGGGGAAGGAGAGGTTGATGAATATCCAGCAGCACGACGGCATGGTGGTGGATGCAGCAGGATCCCGGCAAGGCTTCGCCAAGCGCAAGCGGGGAGGAGAGGTGTTACGGAGGGAGAGGGAGGCGCCAAGAGCAAAGGGTGCGGCTGCCCTCCCTCCCCCCTCTTTATATAGAGGCCTTTGGGAGCGGCCCTAG
>NC_041388.1:79873671-79880964 GCF_002162155.2 Triticum dicoccoides
GGGTTTCCCAACCCTAGGCGCAGGGGAGGCCCAAGGGGGGGCGCACCAGCCCACTAGGGGCTGGTTCCCCTCCCAATTCAGCCCATGGGGCCCTCTGGGATAGGTGGCCCCACCCGGTGGACCCCCGGGACCCTTCCGGTGGTCCCGGTACAATACCGGCGACCCCCGAAACCTTCCCGATGGCCGAAACTAAACTTCCTATATATAAATTTTTACGTCCGGACCATTCCAGAACTCCTTGTGACATCCGAGAACTCATCCAGGACTCCGAACAACTTTCGGGTTACTGCATACTAATATCTCTACAACCCTAGCGTCACCGAACCTTAAGTGTGTAGACCCTACGGGTTCGGGAGACATGCAGACATGACCGAGATGCCTCTCCAGTCAATAACGAACAGCGGGATCTAGATACCCATGTTGGCTCCCACATGCTCCATGATGATCTCATCGGATGAACCACGATGTCGAGGATTCAATCAATCCGTATACAATTCCCTTTGTCAATCGGTACGTTACTTGCCCGAGACTCGATCTTCGGTATCCCAATACCTCGTTCAATCTCGTTACCGGCAAGTCACTTTACTCGTACTGTAATGCATGATCCCGTGATCAACCACTTGGTCACATTGAGCTCATTATGATGATGCATTATCGAGTGGGCCCAGAGATACCTCTCCGTCATACGGAGTGACAAATCCCAGTCTCGATTCGTGCCAGCCCAACAGACACTTTCGGAGATACATGTAGTGTACCTTTATAGTCACCCAGTTATGTTGTGACGTTTGGCACACCCAAAGCACTCCTACGGTATCCGGGAGTTGCACAATCTCATGGTCTAAGGAAATGATACTTGACATTCGGAAAAGCTACAGCAAACGAACTACATGATCTTTGAGCTATGCTTAGGATTGGGTCTTGTCCATCACATCATTCTCCTAATGATGTGATCCCGTTATCAATGACATCCAATGTCCATAGTCAGGAAACCATGACTATCTTTTGATCAACGAGCTAGTCAGCTAGAGGCTCACTAGGGACGTGTTGTGGTCTATGTATTCACACATGTATTACGATTTCCGGATAACACAATTATAGCATGAACAATAGACAATTATCATGAACAAAGAAATATAATAATAACCATTTTTTATTGCCTCTAGGGCATATTTCCAACAGCTACTCGGTTATAAATCCTTCAAGTACTGTGTGGTGTCAGCATTACTTATCCAGGGATGACACCTGAGCACAAAGATTGGACCGTTTGAGGTCTGGTTGCCACAAGATGGTATGAGAGCACACGCTGACTATAGGACACGACCACTAAGCTAAAATACCTAGATCACTACTCACTCTCTTCTCTTTCTGACTTCTCATCTTTTCCTACTCTTTTAGGATGGCGGATGCAAGGAACAAGTTCACCCAACCGGATGAAGATACACCCTTTGGACGTCACTTGAAGGAAGTCACTAGATACCTGAACATAGGAGTACCAAGCTTCACCGGAACCTACAACGCCACTCTACCTGAAGAGGAGTGCTGGATGATTCAAGTTTAAGTTCCAGGAAGGACGTTCATGCCAGTCACTAAGCCCATAGAGTTTTATTTTGATGCACCAACTTGGGATCTAGGAAAGAGCATGGCAGCTCACATCGCCATGGGACGCATTGGAGAAGTCTACCGCAGTGATCTCAAGGATACTATCTACCAGATTTGTGGGCACCGAGATGAGCACTGGGAGATGATCAGTACCAGGAAGGATAGATCAGTTGCAGCTTTTATCTAGGAGTTAAACCAGCACATTCGACATCAGGAGAACCAGATGTGCGCCGACATGATAGATCTGAAGAAGGCAAAGACAAGAATCAAGGAACTGGAGGAAGAACTCAAGGCTACACGTGAAGATTATGAAGAGGAAATCGAAGTATTAGTGGAGAAGAATGATGATCTGATCAAGAAGATTGGAATATTTATGGGAGTCCCTACACCAGTAGAAGCCGAAGAACCCAAGGAGATTCGCCCGGAAGACTACATCATCATCGACGACACCGACTCGGATCCAGATGATAGCGATGATGACTATGTTGATGAAGCTGGAGCAGATATAATGGAGTCTGCAACCGAAGAATATTTCTAGTAGACCACCAAATCAGTAGTAGTAGTCCACCATGTAAATATAGTAGTCCGAGCACTTTTGCGATAGTTAGATCGATTGTATGCCCTTGTTGATTGAATGAATGAAGTGAATTGTTTGCTTTTGCCTCATGTGCACATGGGTAGTGTTTTCTCTTTAGACCCCCCCCCCTCTATTCTTAAATCTCATCTTTTCTAAACCCCCAGATGCCTCCGAGACGTGACCCCGGATGTACCTTCCCACCGGAGCTCACTCAGTTGATCCAGCAGCAGAACACATTGATGCAGTTGCTAGTCCAGAACCAGAATCAGGGGAACAACAACAACAACCCACCGCCACCACCACCTGTTGATCATTTAGCCCGTTTTCTTAGGTTGAATCCGCTGGTGTTTTCCAGTAGCACCGAGCCGATAGTAGCAGATGATTGGCTCCGTAAGACAGCTAGGGAGTTGACCACAGCAAGATGCACAGATGCGGAAAAGGTGAAGTTTGCCGCGCATCAGCTTGAAGGACCCGCAGCATCATGGCGGGAGAACTTCACAGCCACTTTCCATGTCGACACTTTCACGTGGGACCAGTTTCAGCAGGCTTTTCGTACTGCCCATGTTTTAGCAGGAGCTATGGCCATGAAGAAGCGAGAGTTTCGCAACTTGCGCCAAGGAGGACGGACAGTTGGCCAGTATGTGGAGGACTTTAGTAAATTAGCATGTTATGCCCCAGATGACGTTGTTATGGATGCAGCTAAGCAGGAGAAGTTTCTGGAAGGACTGAATAATGAGTTGAGCATGCAGTTGATGGTAGCAACCTTCAACAACTACCAGGAGTTGGTAGATCATGCTCTCATGATTGAAGGGAAGCAGCAGCAGATTGAGAATCGCAAGAGGACGTATGGACAAGGGAAGTACAATTCAGGAGCTCAGCAGAAGCCACGTTTTACCCCTAGACCGGGAGGACATTTTTAGCATACCCATGGAGGAGGTAGCTCGCACAACCACAATGGCACCAAGAATGGTAATGCGAATGGAGGAAGCAACGACCAGAACCGCACCAACCCATCGACCCCAGCCAAGAGAGACCTGAGCCAAGTCACTTGTTTTAAGTGCCAGAAGATCAGACATTATGCCAATGAATGTCCTGAATCCCAGAATGGAAATGGCAATGGAAGCTCTGGGAAGAAGCCGAAACCTTTCAACAGGGGACAGGTGAACCACGTTAACGTGGAGGAGGTTGAAGAGCAGCCGGATGCAGTAATCGGTAAGTTTTTGGTTAAGTCATTTACTGCACTCGTTCTTTTCAATACTGGTGCATCGCATTCATACATATCAAGGGGATTTGTGGATAAGTATAGTCTACCCACCAAAGTTCTTAGAACACCTATGTTAGTAAGCTCACCAGGAGCGGAGTATATGGCTAGCCAAGGATGTTTTCAAGTGCCATTGAGTATAGGTAGACATGTGTTTCCCTCGGATTTAATCATTTTGGAATCACAAGGATTGGATGTAATTCTGGGGATGGATTGGCTGTCGATGTATGGAGGAAACATCGATTGCGCCAGTAAGTCGATCTTGCTTACCACCCCAGAAGGGAGAAGGATCAAGTATGTATCCCGGCATGTGCAGAAGAGGACTCAAGTAAATTGTCTAACAGGAGTTGTGCAGGAGGAAGTACCAGTAGTGAAGGATTTCCCTGATGTATTTCCAGAAGAGTTGCCAGGCATGCCATCGGATAGAGATATTGAGTTTTTGATTGAGCTTTTGCCAGGCACATGGCCAATATCAAAGAGACCATATAGGATGCCCGCAAAGGATTTGGTGGAGATTAAGAAGCAGATTAAGGAGTTACTGGATAAAGGATATATTCGCCCAAGTTCTCCACCTTGGGGATCGCCAGTACTTTTAGTGGAGAAGAAAGATGGATCGTTAAGGATGGTTGTTGATTATCGAGGATTAAATGAAGTAACCATCAAGAACAAATGCCCACTACCGATGATCAATGATCTGTTTGATCGATTGCAAGGAGCTAAGGTATTTTCCAAGATCGATCTGCGATCAAGATACCACCAGTTGAAGATTCGAGAACAGGATATACCTAAGACGGCTTTTACCACCAGGTATGGGTTGTACGAGTATACCGTTATGTCGTTTGGTCTGACTAACGCACCTGCATATTTTATGAACATGATGAACAAAGTGTTTATGGAGTTTTTGGATAAGTTCATCGTAGTGTTCATTGATGATATCCTTATTTACTCGAAGAATGAGGAGGAGCATAAGGAGCATTTGCGTTTGGTACTTGGTAAGCTCAGAGAACACCAGTTATATGCCAAGTTTAGCAAATGTGAGTTTTGGTTGAAAGAAGTTGGATTTCTCGGACACGTTATATCCGGATAAGGTATAGCAGTAGATCCCACTAAGGTTGATACCATGACAAATTGGGAAGCCCCAACAACAGTTGGAGAGATCCGGAGTTTTCTTGGACTCGCAGGATACTACCAGAGATTCATTGAGAATTTCTCAAAGATTGCAAAACCTATGACGGAGTTGTTGAAAAAGGATACCAAGTTCATATGGATTGAAGAATGTGAGGCTAGTTTCCAGGAGTTAAAGAAACGTTTGGTTACCTCACCAGTATTGATTTTGCCAGATCAGACCAAGGATTATGAGGTGTATTGCGACGCTTCACGTCGAGGACTTGGAGCAGTGCTTATGCAGGAAGGAAGAGTGGTTTCCTATGCCTCACGACAGCTTAAGCCGCATGAGTTAAATTATGCTACGCATGATTTGGAGTTAGCAGCCGTAGTGCATGTGTTAAAAACTTAGAGACATTTTCTCATTGGAAACCATTGTGAGGTGTACACGAATCACAAGAATTTGAAGTATATTTTCACGCAGAAGGAGTTGAATCTCAGGCAAAGGAGATGGTTGGAGCTCATCAAGGATTATGATATGAAATTGCATTATCACCCTGGAAAGGCTAATGTAGTAGCTGATGCATTGAGCCGTAAAAGCCACGTCAACACACTAATGACGGGAGATTTACCAAGGGAGTTAGCCGAAAATCTTCGAGAGCTATATTTGGAAATAGTTCCAAGAGGCTATGTAGCAGCATTGGAGATTCAGTCTACTTTGATGGATAAGATCAGAAGCTCAAAAGACTGACAAGGAGATTGCTCCTATTAAGGAGAAAATGAGCAAAGGAAAAGCTAAAGGATTTCGTGAGGATGAGCACGATACCTTATGGTTTGAAGACCGTGTTTATGTACCAAATGATTCGGAGATCAGGAAGTTAATTTTACAAGAGGCCCATGATTCACCATATTCGATTCACCCAGGAAATACCAAAATGTATTTGGATTTGAAGGACACTTTCTGGTGGACCGGAATGAAGAAGGATATTGTGGAGTATGTAGAAGTTTGTGATGTATGTCAGAGAGTAAAGGCAGAGCATCAGAAGCCAGTCGGATTGCTACAGCCATTGCCGATACCCGAATGGAAGTGGGATAAGCTAGGCATGGATTTTATTACAGGATTGCCCAGAACATGTTCAGGCTATGACTCGATATGGGTTGTAGTCGATCGTTTGACAAAGGTAGCTCATTTCATTCCAGTAAAGACTACCTATACCAGTGCAAAGTTGGCAAAGATATACATGACCAGAATCGTATGTCTGCATGGAGTTAAAAGGAGCATAGTATCAGACAGAGGAATCCAATTTACCTCAAAGTTCTGGAATCAGTTGCATGAAACTTTGGGTACCAGACTGGAGTTTAGTACAACGTTCCACCCGCAGACAGATGGACAGACCGAGAGAGTCAATCAGATTTTGGAGGATATGCTGAGAGCTTGTGCGCTAGATTACGGATCTAGTTGAGACGAGAATTTGCCATATGCAGAGTTCTCTTACAGCAACAGTTATCAATCCAGTTTGAAGATGGCCCCTTTAGAAGCCTTATACGGAAGGAGGTGCAGGACCCCATTGTCTTGGGATGAAGTTGGAGACCGCCAGTTGTTTGGACCGGATCTGATAAAGGAGTCTGGACAGAAAGTGAAATTGATTCGCGATAGGCTCAAGGTAGCTCAATCCAGGCAGAAGAGTTATGCAGATTCTAAACGCAAGGAGACAGTTTACGAAGTCGGAGACCGAGTTTATCTTTGATTATCTCCACTTCGAGGAGTTAAGCGCTTTGGAGTTAAGGGAAAGTTAGCGCCACATTTTGTAGGCCCATACAAAGTTTTGGAGCGTATGGGAGAAGTAGCCTATAAGTTGGAATTGCCCGAAGGATTGTCAGGAGTTCACAACATGTTCCACGTTTCCCAGTTGAAGAAGTGCCACGCAGAGATGGCGGATATACCGCTGAGAGATACAGTGCCACTGGAAGCGATTCAGTTGGACAGTGATTTGACCTATGAGGAGAAACCAGTTAAGATTCTAGAGTATGCCTGTTGAGTCACCCGCAGCAAGTTTGTCAAGTTTTGCAAGGTTTAGTGGAGCCACCACACAGAGGATGAAGCCACCTGGGAACGAGAGGAGGAATTGCTGAAGAACCATCCTCACCTATTTTCTAGCCAACCCGAATCTCGAGGGCGAGATTCATCTTAAGGGGGTAGGTTTGGAATGTTATACACTAGATCATCATTGCATATCATATTTTATTTGCATTTTGGTTGTTCCTAGAAAATTCTACGCAACTCAATGACCCTTGAAGAGAGTTGGGGATTTCGTTATTTTCATATTTGAGTTTTCTCAAATTTTGAAAATAGGATCATTTGATTTTATTTATTTTATCTTCAATTATTTCTATTACAAAATATGATAGAGGGAATAAAATGAATTTCCAAAAATAAAGAAATATTGAGGATTTAATAAAAAATCAAATAAGATTTTATTTGGATTTATTTGCTATTTTATTTGAATTAGGGAAAATGCGCGTATTTCAAAATTGCATTTAGGCCCCAGATAAATGTTCATCCTGTGCGGCTTGATTTTAGAAGCTGGGGAAAATTTATTTCAGGATTTTTTAAGTCCGTTTAGTATTCCGTTTGTTTTTTTTTCTGAGCATAATTATTAAAAAAAAAAAGTCCGAACCGACCTTGGGCCGTAACCGGCCAGGACTCCGCCTGGTCGGGCCCTTTATATAGCGCCCCGAGGCCCGAGGCCAG
>NC_041388.1:79881367-79965071 GCF_002162155.2 Triticum dicoccoides
CGCCGCCCCCGCCGCCGCTCCGCCACCTCGCCGCGCCGCCGCCTCACTGCCCCGCCGCGCCGCCGCCGGATCTACCGCCGGAGGTAGTTTTTTTCGCTGCCGGTTTTTTTTAGAAAACCGATCGGTTTTCCGTCGGTTTTTGTTCGTTTTTTTTAGTTTCAGTTTTTTTTAAATAGATCAGTTTTTCCGGATTATTTAATTATCGAGCGTTCGTCCGTCCGTTCGTTCGTTTTAACGAACGTTGGCCATTTTTCTTTTTCTCGGACTAAATCCGCGATTTTTCAGATCGCGATTCCGGATCCGATTTTCGTTTTAGTCTAACTTTTCGCTCGTTTATCGGAATCAGGCGATTCAAGCGCCTGGAGTTTTGTCTCGAAACCCTCTTTCCGTTTAACGAAATCAAACAAGTTTTTGCCACTGTAAAAATTGCCCTAGATCCAAAATAGTAAATGAAGCCTATTTCTTTTCTCGTTTGTCTTTCGTTGCTTCGTTCGATTTGATTCTTTTTGCCAACCGGAGTTCTTAAGTTGAAGTTTCTGGTTAGATCTTTTATTCAAGTTTTACCTATGCACTAGTTGAGTACTTATTGTATGCTTGTTTGTTTGCGATAGAGTACCCAGAGTGCGCCGCTTGCTACTTCGAATCGCTAGGTTTTGCGGATCATCAGCAAGGCAAGTAACACTTTGATCATACCTCCTACTACCCAATTTTATTGCATTAGATCAATCCTCACACATTGCATGATTAGGATATAAATAAATTGTGGGCTTGGGAAGTAGTTGAGGTAGTACCTATTACCTGTTATTATCCAACCTTTGGGAGTTACTTCTACGTTTGCTTATTGTGCCATGCTATGCTAGTAGATGTGGATTGGGTGAGTGTATTCATGACAGATATGAGATTGTTAAATTAATGGTTTATCTAAGGTGGCAACTTAAATACACATTTGGGTGGATTGAGGCACCTGGGTATTCCAGCGATTGCCTGTTTTTCTTTTGGACCGCCACCCAGGCTCAAAGGGATCATGAGATTATTCATGCTAGAAACTTCCGTGTGCAGCCACAAGCTACTATGGGCTCTAGCATAGTTGATTAAGTTGTGCAAACTCTTATAGTGGTAGACTAGCAGATGTAGGGGAAAGTAGGTGTAACGGTCTACCCGGTCGTAAGGTGCTAGCGCTTCTAAAAGACTATGTCTCGGTCATCCGTTTCTCAAACACCATGTAGTGCGAGAAACCAAACGGAGGCCATCGAGTCTTGTGGGGAAAAGTGCGCAAACCTCTGCAGAGTGTATAAACTAATCATGGTTAGCCGTGTCTCCGGTTATGGACATCTTGAGTATCTAGTACTTGGATTATCATGTGAATCTCATCATGTTACTCTAAAATTAATTTTGTTGGGTTATGTTTAATGATGATGCTTAATTGGGATTGAGAATGCTGTCAACCATTCTCAATGTTTAACAACTACCATCATAGTTAAATAAAATGTATTCCTTTGTAGTAGGGAAAAAATGGCTTTACGCAAAACTGTAACCATAGAGCTTTCCACCAACCAAATATGCATATAGAATAGCCTATTTCATTCCATTACTCTCTATGTGTTACTTTGCCAGCATATTCCATGTGCTGGCCCGTTTCGGGCTGCAACGTTAATGTTGCAGACTTTTCAGACGACGATTAAGGTGCTTTTAGGTCGTGGTTCTATACTCGGTGATGCCGTTAGAGTTGATGGACACACTTATCTTCCAAGCCTTCCGATGTTATCGTTATTAGATGGCCTTAAGCCATATTTATTGTATTAAGTTCTCTTTTGAGACACTCGATGTAATTAGTGTGTGATTGCTACTTTCTTATAAATCCTTCAAGTACTGTGTGGTGTCAGCATGACTGATCCAGGGATGACACCTGAGCACAGAGATTGGACCGTCTGAGGTCTGGTCACCACAAGAAATGAAAGAGTTGAGGGAATAGAACTAGTAAGCTTGGTGAAGACAATGATTTGGTAGACCAGTTCCAACTGCTGTCTCAGTTGTACGTCTGGTTGGAGCGGCTGAGTATTTAAACTCGAGGACACACAGTCCTGGACACCCAGTCCTGAAAACGCAGCTCAGGACACCAAGTCCTCATCGTATTCTCCTTGAACTAAGGTCACACAGACCTCATCCAATCACTCGTGGTAAGTCTTTAGGTGACTTCCGAACCTTCACAAACTTGGTCACTCGGCGATCCACAATTCCTCTTGGATGCTCTAGACCATGACGCCTAACCGTCTGGAAGAAGCACAGTCTTCAAAGGTAACAAGCGTCGGATCCACTCAAGATCAATCTCTTCAGTGATGCTCAATCACTTGGGGTTTGTAGGTGTTTGGGTTTGGGTTTTTCCTCACTTGATGATTTTTGCTCAAAGTCCTCGGAGGATGGGTTGCTCTCAAATGACAAGTGTCAGTTTCTCTCGGAGCAGCCAACCAGCTAGTGGTTGTAGGGGGTGGCTATTTATAGCCTAGGGAGCAGCCCGACATGATAAGACATAAATGCCCTTCAATGATATGGCCGCTAGGTGGATAGATATTTTGGGACAGCTGGCGCATAGCACAGCAATGGTCGGAATTTTGAGTAGCAAAATCCTCAGGGCTATCATGTTCCTCACTGTGTAGGCAGTCCGCACTGGCCAATTCCTAACTCCTCAGTCAGAACAAATTCCTCAGAGGCCAGAAGAACTTCGTCTCTGTCACTGAAGAATATGACTGGACTGTATGAGATTTCCAATGGCTTCACTCGAACGGATTCGTAGGTGTAGGATTTTGAGTTGAGCATCACATGGAAAATTTTCCTTAGTATTTCCTCGACCCCCTTTAACAGTACGGTGTTTCCTATGACTCAAGAAAGAGAAAATGAAACTACGAAAACAAAAGTCTTCACGCTTCATGTTCCTCGAATGAATACCAAGTCTTCAAGGTCACACCAATTTCTTCACTTTCAAAGTCTTCAGAAAGTCTTCATAAATCCAAAGTCTTCAGTCGAAGAACTTCATTTTTAGGGGTCGACTTTCTCTGTAAATATCAAACTCCTCATAGACTTATAGACAAGTGTACACTCACAAACGCATTAGTCCCTTAACCTATAAGTCTTCAATACACCAAAATCACTAAGGGGCACTAGATGCACTTACACCAAGCAACGGACGTAAATCCATGCTAGGATAGGACCGCACCACCGCCATCGCCCACCACCCACAAGCACCACCCAACCCCAAGGTTCCCAAAGCGGCGCCTTCAAGAAGGGAACGGTGCCGTGAGCGCCGCCGCTGAAGGAAATAAGCCCTAGAAGCAATAATAAAGTTGTTATTTTATATTTCCTTATACCATGATAAATGTTTATTATTCATGCTAGAATTGTATTAACTGGAAACTTGATACATGTGTGGATACATAGACAAAACACCATGTCCCTTGTAAGCCTCTACTAGACTAGCTCATTAATCAAAGATGGTTAAGCTTCCTAACCATAGACATGTGTTGTCATTTGATGAACGAGATCACATCATTAGGAGTATGATGTGATAGACAAGACCCGTCCATTAGCTTAGCATATTGATCATTCAGTTTTATTGCTATTTCTTTCTTCATGTCAAATACATATTCCTTCGAGTATGAGATTATGCAACTCCCGGATACTGGAGGAATACCTTGTGTGCTATCAAACATCACAACATAATTGGGTGATTATAAAAATGCTCTACAGGTATCTCCGAAGGTGTTTGTTGGGTTGGCATAGATCGAGATTAGGATTTGTCATTCCGAGTATCGGAGAGGTATCTCTGGGCCCTCTCGGTAATGCACATCATAAGAAGCATTGCAAGCAATATGACTAATGAGTTAGTTGTGGGATGATGTATTACAGAATGAGTAAAGAGTCTTGCCAGTAACGAGATTGAACTAGGTATGAACACACCGATGATCGAACGTCGTGCAAGTAACATACCGATGACAAAGGGAATAACGTATGTTGTCATTACGGTTCGACCGATAAAGATCTTCGTAGAATATGTAGGAACCAATATGAGCATCCAGGTTCCGCTATTGGTTATTGACCGGAGAGGTGTCTCGGTCATGTCTACATAGTTCTTGAACTCGTAGGGTCTGCATGCTTAACGCTCGATGACAATTTTGTATTATATGAGCTATGTGATTTGGTGACCGAATGTTGTTTGGAGTCCCGGATTAGAACACGGACATGACAAGGAGTCTCGAAATGGTCGAGAGGTAAAAATTGATATATAGGACGATACTATTCGAATACGGGAAGTGTTCTGGAGGGTACCAGGTACATATAGGTCACCTAAAGGGGTTCTGGGCACCCCCGGCAAAGATATGGGCCTAATGGGCCAAGAGGGGAAACGCAACAGCCAACAAGGGCTGCCGCGCCACCCATATGGGCCGCACCTGAGGGGAAGGAAAGAGGGGAAGAGAGAAGGAAGGGTAGGAATTCGGCCTCCCCCTTCCTTCCCTCCTCCCTCCTCCTTCCTTTCCCATCTGGAAAACATGGTAAGGGGGGACGAATTGGACTACGGCCCCAAGTAGGATTCCTCCTACTTGGGACGGCCCAACGCTGTCCCCCTCCCCCTCCCCCTCCCACCTATACATACGTGGGGAGGGGCGCCTAGAACACACACCAACAATTGTTAGCCATGTGCGGCGCCCCCTCCACAGTTTACGCCTCTGGTCATATTCTCGTAGTGCTTAGGCAAAGCCCTGCGTGGATCACTTCACCGTCACCGTCGCCACGTCGCCGTGCTGACGGAACTCATCTACTTCATTGACACTTTGGTGGATCAAGAGTTTGAGGGACGTCATCGAGATGAACGCGTGCAGAACTTAGAGGTGTCGTATGTTCGGTGCTTGATCGGTCGGAACAAGAATAAGTTCGACTACATCAACCGTGTTGTCAAACGCTTCCGCTTTTGGTCTATGAGGGTATGTGGACACACTCTCCCCTCTCGTTGCTATGCATCTCCTAGATAGATCTTGCGTGAGCATAGGAATTTTTTGAAATTGCATGCTATGTTTCCCAAGAGTGACATCAGAGCCAGGTCTATGCGTAGATGATATGCACGAGTAGAACACAAAGAGTTGTGGGCGGTGATCGTCATACTGCTTACCACCAATGTCTTATTTTGATTCAGTGATATTGTTGGATGAAGCGGCCCAGACCAACCTTACAAGACCACATTCATGAGACCGGTTCCATTGACAGACATGCAACTAGTTTTGTATAAAGGTGGCTGGCGGGTGTCTGTTTCTCCAACTTTAGTTGAATCAAATTTGACTGCGGCCGATCCTTGTTGAAGGTTAAAATAGCAAACTTGATAAATCACCGTTGTGGTTTTGATGCGTAGGTAAGAACGGTTCTTGCTAGAAGCCTGTAGCAGCCACGTAAAACTTGCAACAACAAAGTAGAGGATGTCTAACTTGTTTTTACATGGCATGTTGTGATGTGATATGGTCAAGACATGATGTGATATACGTTATTGTATGAGATGATCATGTTTTGTAAAAGTTACTGGCAACCGGCAGGAGCCTTATGGTTATCTCTTTATTGTATGAAATGCAAACGCCATGTAATTGCTTTACTTTATCACTATGTGTTAGCGATAGTTGTAGAAGCAATAGTTGGCAAGAAGACCACGACGCTATGATGGAGATCAATGGTCAAGCCAGTAACGATGGAGATCATGATGATGCTTTGGAGATGGAGATCAAAAGCACAAGATGATGATGGCCATGTCATGTCACATATTTGATTGCATATGATGTTCTTTTATGCATCTTATTTTGCTTAGTACGGCGGTAGCATTATAAGATGATCCCTTAACTAAAATTTCAAGGTATAAGTGTTCTCCCTGAGTATGCACCGTTGCGACAGTTCGTCGTGCTGAGACACCATGTGATGATCAGGTGTGATAAGCTCTACATTCACATAAAACGGGTACAAGACAGTTTTGCACATGCAGAATACTCGGGTTAAACTTGACGAGCCTAGCATGTACAGACATGGCCTCGGAACACTGGAGACCGAAAGGTCGAACATGAATCATATAGTAGATATGATCAACATAGAGATGTTCACCATTGATGACCACTCCATCTCACATGATGATCGGACATGGTTTAGTTGATTTGGATCATGTATCATTTAGATGACTTGAGGGATGTCTATCTAAGTGGGAGTTCTTAAGTAATATGATTAATTGAACTTAATTTATCATGAACTTAGTCCTGGTAGTTTTTGCATATCTATGTTGTAGATCAATGGCTCATGCTACCGTTCCCTTGAATTTTAATGCGTCCTAAACAAAGCTAAGTTGAAAGATCATGGTAGCAACTACACGGACTAGGTCCGTAACTTGAGGATTATCCTCATTGCTGCACAGAAAAATTATGTCCTTGATGCACCGCTAGGTTTGCCACCCCCTCCAGCAACTGCAGACATTGTGAACGTCTGGCAGTCGCGTGTTGATGACTACTCAATAGTTCAGTGTGCCATGCTTTACGGCTTAGAATTGGGACTTCAAAGACGTTTTGAACATCATGGACCATATGAGATGTTCCAAGAGTTGAAGTTAATATTTCAAGAAAATGCTCGAGTTGAGAGATATGAAGTCTCCAACAAGTTCTATAGCTGCAAGATGGAGGAGAACAGATCTTTCAGTGAACACATACTCAAAATATCTGGGTATCATAATCACTTGACTCAGCTGGGCGCTAACCTTCCAAATGATTGTGTTATTGACAGAGTTCTCCAATCACTGCCACCAAGCTACAAAGGCTTCGTGATGAACTATAATATGCAAGGGATGGATAAGACAATTCCCAAGCTCTTCGCAATGCTCAAAGCTACGGAGGTAGAAATCAAGAAGGAGCATCAAGTGTTGATGGTTAACAAGACCACTAGTTTCAAGAAAAAGGGCAAGGGAAAGAAGGGGAACTTCAAGAAGAATGGCAAGCAAGTTGCCACTCCCGAGAAGAAGCCCAAATCTGGACCCAAGACTGAAACTGAGTGCTTCTACTGCAAAGGGACTGGTCACTGGAAGCGGAACTACCCCAAGTATTTGGCGGATAAGAAGGATGGCAAAGTGAACAAAGGTATATTTGATATACATGTTATTGATGTGTACCTTACTAAAGCTCGTAGTAGCGCCTGGGTATTTGATACTGGTTCGGCTGCTCATATTTGTCACTTGAAACAGGGGCTATGGATTAAACAAAGATTGGCTAAGGACGAGGTGATGATGCGCGTCGGGAATGGTTCCAAGGTCGATGTGATCGTCATTGGCATGCTACCTCTACATCTACCTTCGGGATTAGTTTAGACATGAATAATTGTTCTTTGGTGCCAACGTTGAGAATGAACATTATATCTGGATCTTGTTTAATGTGAGATGGTTATTCATTTAAATCAGGGAATAATGGTTGTTCTATATATATGAGTAATATCTTTTATGGTCATGCACCCTTGGAGAGTGGTCTATTCATGTTGAATCTCAATTGTGGTGATACACATATTCATAATATTCATGCCAAAAAATGCAAAGTTGATAATGATAGTGCAACATATTTGTGGCACTGCCATTTAGGTCATATTGGTGTAAAGCGCATGAAGAAACTACATGCAGATGGGCTTTTGGAATCACTTGATTATGAATCATTTGATACTTGCAAACCATGCCTCATGTGCAAGATGACTAAAATTCCATTCTCTGGAACAATGGAGCGAGCTAATGACTTATTGGAAATAATAAATACGGATGTATGCGGTCCGATGAGTGTTGAGGCTCGCAGTGGGTATCGTTATTTTCTAACCTTCATAGATGATTTGAGAAGATATGGGTATATCTACTCAATGAAACACAAGTCTGAACATTTGAAAAGTTCAAAGAATTTCAGAGTGAAGTGGAGAATCATTGTAACAAGATAATAAAGTTTCTACAATCTGATCGTGGAGGCGAATATTTGAGTTACGAGTTTGGCCTTCATTTAAAACAATGTGGAATAGTTTCACAACTCACGCCACCTGGAACACCACAGCATAATGGTGTGTCCGAACGTCGTAACCGTACTTTATTATATATGGTGTGACCTATGATGTCTCTTACCGATTTACCACTATCGTTTTGGGGTTATGCATTAGAGACGGTTGCATTCACGTTAAATAGGGCACCATCTAAACCCGTTGAGATGACACCATATGAACTATGGTTTGGAAAGAAACCTAAGATGTCATTTCTTAAAGTTTGGGGTTGCGATGCTTATGTCAAAAAGCTACAGCCTGATAAGCTCGAACCCAAATCGGAGAAATGTGTCTTCGTAGGATACCCAATAGAAACTGTTGGGTACACCTTCTGCCATAGATCCGAAGGCAAGATCTTTGTTGCTAAGAATGGATCCTTTCTAGAGAAGGAGTTTCTCTCAAAAGAAGTGACTGGGAGGAAAGTAGAACTTGATGAGGTAATTGTACCTTCTCTCGAATTGGTAAGTATCTCATCACAGAAAACTGTTCCCGTCATGCCTCCATCAACTAGAGAGAAAGCTAATGATAATGATCATGAAACTTTAGATCAAGTTACTACCGAACCTCATAGGTCAACCATAGCACGTTTTGCACCAGAGTGGTGAAGGAAATATGCCCTAGAGGCAATAATAAAGTTGTTATTTATATTTCCTTATATCATAAATGTTTATTATTCATGCTATAATTCTATTAACCGGAAACTTGATACATGTGTGGATACATAGACAAAACACCATGTTTCTACTAGACTAGCTCATTGATCAAAGATGGTTAAGTTTCCTAACCATAGACATGTGTTGTCATTTGATTCATAAGATCACATCATTAGGAGAATGATGTGATGGACAAGACCCATCCGTTAGCTTATCATAATGATCGTTAAGCTTTATTGTTATTGCTTTCTTCATGACTTATACATATTCCTTTGACTATGAGATTATGCAACTCCTAGATACCGGAGAATACCTTGTGTGCTATCAAACATCACAACGTAACTGGGTGATTATAAAGATGCTCTATAGGTATCTCCGAAGGTGTTTGTTGGGTTGGCATAGATCGAGATTAGGATTTGTCACTCTAAGTATCAAAGAGGTATCTCTGGGCCCTCTCGGTAATGCACATCATAAGCCTTGCAAGCAATGTGACAAATGAGTTAGTTGCGAGATGATGCATTACAAAACAAGTAAACAGACTTGCCGATAACGAGATTGAACTAGGTATGGAGATACCGACAATTGAATCTCGCGCAAGTAACATACCGATGACAAAGGGAATAATGTATGTTGTCATAACGGTATGACCGCTAAAGATCTTTGTAGAATATGTGGGAGCCAATAAGAGCATCCAGGTTCTACTATTGGTTATTGACCGGAGAGGTGTCTCAATCATGTCTACATGGTTCTCGGACCCGTAGGGTCCGCACACTTAATGTTTGATGACGATTTGTATTATATGAGTTATGTGATTTGGTGACCGAATGTTGTTCAGAGTCCCGGATGAGATCACGGACATGACGAGGAGTCTCGAAATGGCCGAGAGGTAAAGATTCATATATAGGACGATAGTATTTGGACACCGGAAGTGTTCCGGGGGTACCGTGTACATATCGGGTCACCGGAAGGGGTTCCGGGCAACCCCCGGCAAACTATATGGGCCTAATGGGCCAAGAGAGGGACAGACCAGCCCCTAAGGGGCTCATGCCCCCCCCCCCATATGGTCTGGCCAAATTGGAGTAGAAAAGGGGAAGGAGGGAAGGAACCCCTTCCCCCTCTTCCCTTCCTACTCCGAATAGGAATAGGAAAGGGAGGAGGCCGAATTGGGAGGACCCCAAGTAGGATTCCTCCTACTTGGGGCTCCCCCTTGGCTACCTCTCCTCCCCTCCAACCTATATATATGAGGGGGCACCGCTAGTACACACAACAAACATTGTTAGCCGTGTGCAGCGCCCCTCTCCACAGTTTACGCCTCCGGTCATATTCACATAGTGCTTAGGCGAAGCCCTGTGCGGATCACTTCACCATCACCACGCCATCGTGCTGGCGAAACTCTCCCTCGACACTTTGCTAGATCAAGAGTTTGAGGGACATCATCGAGCTTAACGTGTGTAGAACTCGGAGGTGCCGTACGTTCGGTGCTTGATCGGTCGGAACGAGAAGAAATTCGACTACATCAACCGCGTTGTCAAACGCTTCCTCTTTCGATCTACGAGGGTACGTGGACACACTCTCCCCCTCTCGTTGTTTGCATCTCCTAGATAGATCTTGCGTGAGCATAGCATTTTTTTTTAAATTGCATGCTACATTTCCCAACAGTGGCATCCAAGCCAGGTCTATGCGTAGATGATATGCACGAGTAGAACACAAAGAGTTGTGGGCGGTGATAGTCATACTGCTTACCACCAACGTCTTATTTTGATTCGGCGGTATTGTTGGATGAAGCAGCCTAGACCAGCCTTACATGACCACGTTCATGAGACCAGTTCCACCGACAGACATGCAACTAGTTTTGCATAAAGGTGGCTGGCGGGTGTTTGTTTCTCCAACTTTAGTTGAATCGAATTTGACTACGGCTGGTCCTTGTTGAAGGTTAAAACAAAAAACTTGACGAAACACCGTTGTTGTTTTGGTGCGTAGGTAAGAACAGTTCTTACTAGAAGCCCGCAGCAGCTGATGAAGCTATGTACCTAGGGTAGGGTCATAGACTTGACCTAGACGTCCTCCCCTAGGACATCACCCTAAAGCCAGGATCATTCAAAGGGTACCATCATCCACTCGACCAGAGACGTTCCACTCGAAAGAATCAATGTCACTCAACCGTCGCAGAAGTCACCCGACGGACAGAAGAGCTAAAGCCACTCTGCATGAACAATGGTCGGGCATTTACTTATAGGCTTAATTGTCATTTATAGCACTTTAGTGTGAGCGTTACCAGTAATGTTCTCTCTTCAATGTACCTTGAATACTCTGTGACGTGGGCTGGCTGGGGTCCTGGCGCACTCTATATAAGCCACCCCCCTCCACAGGCACAAGGGTTCGCACCCCCTGTAACTCACACGCATATAATCCAGTCGACATCCTCCGGGCTCCGAGACGTAGGGATGTTACATCCTTCGAGAAGGGCCTGAACTCGTAAATCTTGCATGTACAACTCCTCCATAGCTAGGATCTAACCTCTACATTCCTACCCCCCCCCCATTCTACTGTCAGACTTAGGACCATGACAGCAGCCACATAAAACTTGCAGCAACAAAGTAGAGGATGCCTAACTTGTTTTCGCATGGCATGTTGTGATGTGATATGGTCAAGATATGATATGATATACGTTGTTGTATGGGATGATCATGTTTTGTAGAAGTTACCGGCAACTGGCAGGAGCCTTATAGTTGTCGCTTTATTGTATGACATGCAAACGCCATGTAATTGCTTTACTTTATCACTATGCGTTAGAGATAGTTGTAGAAGCAATAGTTGGCTAGATGACCGCAACACTACGATGGAGATCAAGGTGTCAAGCCGGTGATGATGAAGATCATGATGGTGCTTTGGAGATGGAGATCAAAGGCACAAGATGATGATGGCCATATCATGTCACATATTTTGATTGCATGTGTTGTTTATCTTTTATGCATCTTATTTTGCTTAGTACGGCGGTAGCATTATAATATGATCCCTTACAAAAATTTCAAGGTATAAGTGTTCTCCCCGAGTATGCACCATTGTGAAAGTTCTTCGTGCTGAGACACCACCTGATGATCGGGTGTGATAGGCTCTGCGTTCACATACAACGGGTGCAAGATAGTTTTGCACATACAGAATACTCGGGTTAAACTTGACGAGCCTAGCATGTACAGGCATGGCCTCGGAACACTGGAGACTGAAAGGTCGAATGTGAATCAAATACTAGATATGATCAACATAGATATGTTCACCATTGGTGATTACTCCATCTCACGTGATGATCGGACATGGTTTAGTTGATTTGGACCGTGTGATCATTTAGATGACTCGAGGGATGTCTATCTAAGTGGGAGTTCTTAAGTAATATGATTAATTGAACTTAATTTATCATGAACTTAGTCCTGATAGTATTTGCATATCTATGTTGTAGATCAATAGCTCGCGTATAGCTCCCCTATTTTATTTTTGATATGTTCCTAGGGAAAACTAAGTTGAAAGATGATAGTAGTAATGATGCGGACTGGGTCCATGATCTGAGGATTATCCTCATTGCTGCACAGAGGAATTATGTCCTTGATGCACCGCTAGGTGACAGACCTATTGCAGGAGCAGATGCAGAAGTTATGAATGTTTGGCAAGCTCGATATGATGACCACTTGATAGTTTAGTGCACCATGATATAGGGCTTAGAACCGGGACTTCAAAAACGTTTTGAATGCCATGGAGCATATGAGATGTTCCAAGAGTTGAAATTGGTATTTCAGACTCATGCCCATGTCGAGAGGTATGAGACCTCTGACAAGTACTTTGCCTACAAGATGGAGGAGAATAGCTCAGCTAGTGAGCATGTGCACAGAATGTCTGGGCACTACAATCGCTTGAATCAATCGGGAGTTAATCTTCCAGATAAGATAGCGATTGACAGAGTTCTCTAGTCACTATCACCAAGCTACTAGAACTTCATGATGAACTATAATGTGCAAGGGATAACGAAAAAGATTCTCGAGCTCTTCGCGATGCTGAAATCAGTGAAGGTAGAAATCGGGAAAAAGCATCATGTGTTGATGGTTGACAAGACCACTTGTTTCAAGAAAAAAGAGCAAAGGAAAAGAAAGGGAACTTCAAGAAGAATGACAAGCAAGTTGCCACTCCCATGAAGAAGCCCAAAGCTAGACCTAAGCCTGAAACTGAGTGCTTCTACTGCAAAGGGAATGGTCACTGGAAGCAAAACTACCCCAAATACTTGGCGGATAAGAAGGATGTCAAAGTGAACAAAGGTATATTTGATATACATGTTATTGATGTGTACTTTACTAGCATTCATAGCAACCCTAGAGTATTTGATACCGGTTCAGTTGCTAAGATTACTAACTCGAAATAGGTGTTGCAAAATGAACAGAGACTGGTTAAGGGGAAGGTGACAATGTGTGTTGGAAGTGATTCCAAGGTTGATAAGATCACCATCGCACAATCCCTCTACCTTCAAGATTAGTTTTAGACCTGAATAATTGTTATCTGGTGTCAGCGTTGAGCATGAACATTATATCTGGATTTTGTTTGATGCGAGATGGTTATTCATTTAAATCAGAGAACAATGGTTGTTCTATTTATAAGTAATATCTTTTATGGTCATTCACCCTTGAAGAGTGGTCTATTTTTGTTGAATCTCAATCGTGGTGATACACATATTCATAATATTGATGCCAAAATATGCAAAGTTAATAATGATAGTGCCACATACATGTGGCACTGCCGTTTAGGTCATATTGGTGTAAAACGCATGAAGAAACTCCATGCAAATGGACTTTTGGAATCACTTGATTATGAATCATTTGATACTTGCGAACCATGCCTCATGGGCAAGATGACTAAGACTCTGTTCTCCGGAACAATGGAGCGAGCTAATGACTTATTGGAAATAATACATACCAATGTATGCGGTCTGATGAGTATTGAGGCTCGCGGTGGGTATTGTTATTTTTTGACCTTCACAGATGATTTGAGCAGATATAAGTATATCTACTTAATGAAACACAATTCTGAAACATTTGAAAAGTTCAAAGAGTTTCAGAGTGAAGTGGAGAATCGTCATAACAAGAAAATAAAGTTTCTACGATCTGATCATGGAGGCGAATATTTGAGTTACGAGTTTGGCCTTCATTTAAAACCATGTGGAATAGTTTCACAACTCACGCCACCTGGAACACCACAGCATAATGGTGTGTGCTACCTCTTGAGCATTGTGTTGGTTTTCCCTTGAAGAGGAAAGGGTGATGCAGCAAAGTAGCGTAAGTATTTCCCTCAGTTTTTGAGAACCAAGGTATTGATCTAGCAGGAGGCCACGCACGAGGCCCTCGCACCTACACAAACAAATAAACTACTCGCAACCAACGCGATAAAGGGGTTGCCAATCCCTTCACGGTCACTTATGAAAGTGAGATCTGATAGATATGATAAGATAATATTTTTGGTATTTTTATGATAAAGATGCAAAGTAAAGAAAGCAAAATAAACGGAAAAGGAAATAGCTTGTTGACGGAAGATTAATATGATGGAAAATAGACCCGGGGGCCATAGGTTTCACTAGTGGCTTCTCTCGAGAGCATAAGTATTACGGTGGGTAAACAAATTACTGTTGAGCAATTAACAGAATTGAGCATAGTTATGAGAATATCTAGGTATGATCATGTATATAGGCATCACGTCCAAGACAAGTAGACCGACTCCTGCCTGCATCTACTACTATTACTCCACACATCGACTGCTATCCAGCATGCATCTAGAGTATTAAGTTCAAAAGAACAGAGTAACGCTTTAAGCAAGATGACATGATGGAGAGGGATAAACTCATGCAATATGGTATAAACCCCATCTTGTTATCCTCGATGGCAACAATACAATACGTGCCTTGCTGCCCCTACTGTCACTGGGAAAGGACACCACAAGATTGAACCCAAAGCTAAGCACTTCTCCCATTGCAAGAAAGATCAATCTAGTAGGCCAAACCAAACTGATAATTCGAAGAGTCTTGCAAAGATAACAAATCATACATAAAAGAATACAGAGAAGATTCAAATATTGTTCATAGATAAACTTGAACATAAACCCATAATTCATCGGTCTCAACAAACACACCGCAAAAGAAGATCACATCGAATAGATCTCCACAAGAGAGGGGGAGAACTTTGTATTGAGATCCAAAAAGAGAGAAGAAGCCATCTAGCTAATAACTATGGACCCGAAGGTCTGAAGTAAACTACTCACACTTCATCGGAGAGGCTATGGTGTTGATGTAGAAGCCCTCCGTGATCGATGCCCCCTCCGGTGGAGCTCCGGAAAAGGCCCCAAGATGGGATCTCACGGATACAAAAAGTTTACGGCGGTGGAATTAGGGTTTTGGCTCCGTATCTGGTAGTTTGGGGTACGTAGGTATATATAGGAGGAAGGAGTACATCGGTGGAGCAACGTGGGCCCCACGAGAGTGGAGGGCGCGCCTAGGGGGGTAGGCACGCCCCCCTACCTCGTGCCTTCCTGGTTGCTTTCTTGAAGTAGGGTCCAAGTCCTCTAGATCATGTTCGTTCCGAAAATCACGTTCCCGAAGGTTTCATTCCGTTTGGACTCCGTTTGATATTCTTTTTCTATGAAACTCTGAAATAGGCAAAAAAACAGCAATTCTGGGTTGGTCCTTCGGTTAATAGGTTAGTCCCAAAATAATATAGAAGTGTATAATAAAGCCCAATAATGTCCAAAACAGGATATAATATAGCATTAACCAATCAAAAATTATAGATACATTGGAGACGTATCCGTGTGTCCGAACGTCGTAAGCGTACTTTATTAGATATGGTGCGATCTATGATGTCTCTTATCGATTTACCACTATCGTTTTGGTGTTATGCATTAGAGACAACTGCATTCACTTTAAATAGGGCACCGTCTAAATCCGTTGAGATGACACCGTATGAATTATGGTTTGGCAAGAAACCTAAGCTGTCGTTTCTTAAAGTTTAGGGTTGCCATGCTTATGTGAAAATGCTTCAGCCTGATAAGCTTGAACCCAAATCGGAGAAGTACATCTTCATAGGATTCCCAAAAGAAACTGTTGGGTACACCTTCTATCACAGATCCGAAGACAAGATCTTTGTTGCTAAGAATGGATCCTTTCTAGAGAAGGAGTTTCTCTCCAAAGAAGTGAGTGGGAGGAAGGTAGAACTTAATGAGGTAATTTTACCTTCTCTCAAACTGGAAAGTAGTTCATCACTGAAAACTATTCCCGTGATGCCTACACCATCTAGAGAGGAAGCTAATGATAATGATTATGAAACTTCAGATCAAGTAACTACCGAACCTCATAGGTCAACCAGAGCATGTTCCGCACCAGAGTGGTACGGTAATCCTGCTCTGGAAGTCATGTTACTAGACCATGACGAACCTACGAACTATGAGGGAACGATGATGAGCCCAAATTCTGAGAAATGGCTTGAGGCCATGAAATCTAAGCTAGGATCCATGTATGAGAACAAAGTGTGGACTTTGGTTGACTTGCCCGATG
This sequence comes from Triticum dicoccoides, assembly GCF_002162155.2. Taxonomy (NCBI): domain Eukaryota; kingdom Viridiplantae; phylum Streptophyta; class Magnoliopsida; order Poales; family Poaceae; genus Triticum; species Triticum dicoccoides. Next base: position 79,897,664 of record NC_041388.1, read on the forward strand.
ATCAGCGAGCCATAGAGAATAAATGGATCTTTAAGAAGAAGACTGACGCTGATGGTAATGTTAATATCTAGAAAGCACGACTTGTCGCAAAGGGTTTTTGACAAGTTCAAGGGGTTGACTACAATGAGACTTTATCACCCATAGCGATGCTTAAATCTGTCTGAATCATGTTAGCAATTGTCGCATTTTATGATTACGTAATCTGGCAAATGGACGTCAAAACTGCATTCCTTAATGGAATTCTCAAAGAAGAGTTTTATATGATGCAACCAGAAGGTTTTGTCGATCCTAAAGGTGCTAACAAAGTGTGCAAGCTCCAGCGATCCATTTATGGACTGGTGCAAGCATCTCAGAGTGGGAATATATGCTTTGATGACGTGATCAAAGCATATGGTTTTATACAGACTTTTGGAGAAGCCTGTATTTACAAGAAAGTGAGTGGGAGCTCTGTAGCATTTCTAATATTATATGTGGATGACATATTGTTCATTGGAAATGATATAGAATTTCTGGATAGCATAAAAGGATACTTGAATAAGAGTTTCTCAATGAAAGACCTTGGTGAAGCTGCTTATATATTAGGCATCAAGATCTATAGAGATAGATCAAGACGCCTAATTGGACTTTGACGATGCACATACCTTGATAAAGTTTTGAAGAAGTTCAAAATGGATCAGTCAAAGAAAGGGTTCTTGCCTGTGTTACAAGGTGTGAAGTTGAGTAAGACTCAAAACCCGACCACGGCAGAAGATAGAGAGAGAATGTGATTCCCTATGCCTCAGCCATAGGTTCTATAAAGTATGCCATGCTGTGTACTAGACCTATTGTATACCTTGCCATGAGTTTGGCAAGGGGGTACAATAGTGATCTAGGAGTAGATCACTGGACAGCGGTCAAAATTATCCTTAGGTACCTAAAGAGGACTAAGGAAATGTTTCTCGGTTATGGAGGTGACAAAGAGTTTGTTGTAAAGGGTTACATCGATGCAAGCTTTGACACTGATCCGGATGACTCTGAGTCTCAATCTGGATACATATTAAAAGTGGGAGCAATTATCTAGAGTAGCTCCGTCCAGAGCATTGTAGACATAGAAATTTACAAAATACATACGGATCTGAATGTTGCAGACCCGTTGACTAAACTTTTCTCACAAGCAAAACATGATCACACCTTAGTACTCTTTGGGTGTTAATCACATAGCGATGTAAACTAGATTATTGACTCTAGTAAACCCTATGGGTGTTATTCACATGGCGATGTGAACTATGGGTGTTAATCACATAAAGATGTGAACTATAGGTGTTAAATCACATGACGATGTGAACTAGATTATTGACTCTAGTGCAAGTGGGAGACTGAAGAAAATATTCCCTAGGGGCAATAATAAAGTTGTTATTTATATTTATATCATGATAAATGTTTATTATTCATGCTAGAATTGTATTAACCGGAAACTTGATCCATGTGTGGATACATAGACAAAACAACGTGTCCCTAGTAAGCCTCCACTAGACTAGCTTGTTGATCAAAGATGGTTAAGTTTCCTAACCATAGACATGTGTTGTCATTTGATTAATGGGATCACATAATTAGGAGAATGATGTGATAGACAAGACCCGTCCATTAGCTTAGCATATTGATCATTCAGTTTTATTGCTATTTCTTTCTTCATGACTTATACATATTCCTTTGATTATGAGATTATGCAACTCCCAGATACCGGAGAATACCTTGTGTGCTATCAAACATCACAACGTAACTGGGTGATTAAAAAGATGCTCTACAGGTATCTCCGAAGGTGTTTGTTGGGTTGGCATAGATCGAGATTAGGATTTGTCACTCTGAGTATCAAAGAGGTATGTCCGGGCCCTCTCGGTAATGCGCATCATAATAAGCCTTGCAAGCAATGTGACTAATGAGTTAGTTGCGGGATGATGCATTATGGAACGATTAAAGAGACTTGCCGGTAACGAGATTGAACGATGTATGGAGATACCGACGATCGAATCTCGGGCAAGTAACATACCAATGACAAAGGGAATAATGTATGTTGTCATAACGGTTTGACCGATAAAGATCTTCGTAGAATATGTGGGAGCCAATATGAGCATCCAGGTTCTGCTATCGGGTTATTGACCAGAGAGGTGTCTCGGTCATGTCTACATAGTTCCCGAACCCGTAGGGTCCGCACGCTTAACGTTTGATGATGATGTGTATTATATGAGTTATGTGATTTGTTGACTGAATGTTGTTCGGAGTCCCAGATGAGATCACAGACATGATGAGGAGTCTCGAAATGGTCGAGAGGTAAAGATTCATATATAGGACGATAGTATTTGGACATCAGAAGTGTTCTGGGGGTACCGGGTACGTATCGGGTCACCAGAAGGGGTTCCGGGCAACCCCCGGCAAACTATATGGGCCTAATGGGCCAAGAGAGGGACATACCAAATCCTAAGGGGCTGGTGCGCCCCCCCCCCCCATATGGGCTGGCCAAATTGGAGTAGAAAAAGGGAAGGAGGAAAGGAGAAGGGGGAATAGGATTCCCCCTTCCCCCTCTTCCCTTCCTACTCCGAATAGGAATAGAAAAGGGGGGCGAATTGGGAGGACCCCAAGTAGGATTCCTCCTACTTGGGGCGCCCCCTTGGCTGCCTCTCCTCCTCCAACCTATATATATATATGAGGGGGGCACCGCTAGAACCCACAACAAACATTGTTAGCCGTGTGCAGTGCCCCCCCCCTCCACAGTTTACGCTTCCGGTCATATTCACATAGTGCTTAGACGAAGCCCTGCGCAGATCACTTCACCATCACCGTCACCTTGCCATCGTGCTGACGGAACTCTCCCTCGACACTTTGCTGGATCAAGAGTTTGAGGGACGTCATCGAGCTGAACATGTGCAGAACTCGGGGTGTCGTATGTTCGGTGCTTGATCGGTTGGAACAAGAAGAGGTTCGACTACATCAACCGCGTTGTCAAACGCTTCCGCTTTCAGTCTAAGAGGGTACATGGACACACTCTCCCCCTCTCGTTGCTATGCATCTCCTAGATAGATCTTGCGTGAGCGTAGGAAATATTTTGAAATTGCATGCTACGTTTCCAACAAGTGGTATGGTAATCCTATTCTGGAAGTCATGTTACTAGACCATGACGAACCTACGAACTATGAAGAAGCAATGATGAGCCCAGATTCTGATAAATGGCTTGAGGCCATGAAATTTGAGATAGGATCCATGTATGAGAACAAAGTGTGGACTTTGGTTGACTTGCCCGATGATCGGCGAGGCATAGAGAATAAATGGATCTTCAAAAAGACTAGCGTTGATGGTAATGTTACTATCTACCAAGCTCGACTTGACGCGAAAGGTTTTCGGCAAGTTTAAGGAGTTGACTACGATGAGACTTTCTCACCCGTAGCGATGCTTAAGTCTGTCCGAATCATGTTAGCGGTTGCCGCATTTTATGATTATGAAATCTGGCAAATGGACGTCAAAACTGCATTCCTTAATGGATTTCTTAAAGAAGGTTGTATATGATGCAACCAGAAGGTTTTGTCGATCCTAAAGGTGCTAACAAAGTGTGCAAGCTCCAGCGATCCATTTATGGACTAGTGCAATCATACGTCTCCAATGTATCTATAATTTTTTATTGCTCCATGCTATATTATCTACTGTTTTGAATGTTTATGGGCTTTAATATACACTTTTATATCAATTTTGGGACTAACCTATTAACCCAGAGTCCAGTGCCAGTTTCTGTTTTTACCCTGTTTTAGGGTTTTGAACAAAAGGGAAATCAAATGGAGTCCAATTGACCTGAAACTTCACGGAACTCATTTTTGGAAGGAAAGAAGACCAGAAGACTTGGAGTGCATGTCGGGGGATCTGCGAGGAGGTCACGAGGCAGGGGGCGTGCCCACCCCCCTGGGCACGCCCTCCACCATCGTGAGCCCCTCGTGGCCCCCCTGACGTACTTCTTCCGCCTATATATCTCCATATACCCTAAAAACATCCGTGAGCACAATAGATCGGGAGTTCCGCCACCAGAAGCCTCCGTAGCCACTGAAAGCCAATCTAGACCCGTTCCGGCACCCTGCCGGAGGGGGCAATCCCTCTCCGGTGGCCATCTTCATCATCCCAGTGCTCTCCATGACGAGGACGGAGTAGTTCTCCCTCGGGGCTGAGGGTATGTACCAGTAGCTATGTGTTTGCTCTCTCTCTCTCTCATGTTCTTGAGATGATACGATCTTGATGTATCGCGAGCTTTCCTATTATAGTTGGATCTTATGTTTCTCCTCCCCCTCTACTCTCTTGTAATGGATTGAGTTTCCCCTTTGAAGTTATATTATCGGATTGAGTCTTTAAAGATTTGAGAACACTTGATGTATGTCTTGTCGTGGATATCTGTGGTGACAATGGGATATCACGTGATTCACTTGATGTATGTTTTGGTGATCAACTTGCGGGTTCCGCCGATGAACCTATGCATAGGGGTTGGCACACGTTTTCGTCGTGATTCTCCGGTAGGACCTTTGGGGCACTCTTTGAGGTCCTTTGTGTTGGTTCAATAGATGAATCTGAGATTGTGTGATGCATATCGTATAATCATACCCAGGGATACTTGAGGTGACATTGGAGTATCTAGGTGACATTAGGGTTTTGGTTGATTTGTGTCTTAAGGTGTTATTCTAGTATGAACTCTAGTGCTATTTGCGACACTTATAGGAATAGCCCAACGGATTGATTGGAATGAATAACTTTGAGGTGGTTTCGTACCCTACCATAATCTTTTCGTTTGTTCTCCGCTATTAGTGACTTTGGAGTGACTCTTTGTTGCATGTTGAGGGATAGTTATGTGATCCAATTATGTTAGTATTGTGGAGGGAACATGCACTAGCGAAAGTATGAACCCTAGGCCTTATTTCCACACATTGCAATACCGTTTACGCTCACTTTTATCATTAGTTACCTTGCTGTTTTTATATTTTCAGATTACAAAAACTATTATCTACTATCCATATACCACTTGTATCACCATCTCTTCGCCGAACTAGTGCACCTATACAATTTACCATTGTATTGGGTGTGTTGGGGACACAAGAGACTCTTTGTTATTTGGTTGCAGGGTTGCTTGAGAGAGACCATCTTCATCCTACGCCTCCCACGGATTGATAAACCTTAGGTCATCCACTTGAGGGAAATTTGCTACTGTCCTACAAACCTCTGCACTTGGAGGCCCAACAACGTCTACAAGAAGAAGGTTGTGTAGTAGACATCAAGCTCTTTTCTAGCGCCGTTGCCGGGGAGGTGAGTGCTTGAAGGTATATCTTTAAATCTTGCAATCGAGTCTTTTAGTTTCTTGTTTTATCACTAGTTTAGTTTATAAAAGAAAATTAAAAAATGGAATTAAGTTTGTCTCATACGCTTCACCTTTTTAATATCTTTCGTGAGTATGATGGAAAGGATAATTGTGCTCAAGTGCCAGAAGAAGAAATCTATAAAATGTTTGGCACTAAATATTTGAATGATGAGCATGATTGCACTGTTGTTAGTATGAATTCCTTGAATATCCATGATGCTAATGATATGCAAAGCCACAAGCTTGGGGAAGCTATGTTTGATGAAGATGATATTTTTTGTCCCCCAAGTTTTGATGAGCAAATTTATTATGATGAAAGCATGCCTCCTATTTATGATGATTATATTGATGAAAGTGGATTTGGAGAGGTCATGACTTTATTTTGTCATGAATCCACTATTCCGGAAGAGGTTCCAATTGATTATGAGAACAAAGTTGCTATCTATGATGATTATTGTGATGACTTGTATGATATAAAGAATAATGATATCCATGAATATTTTCATCATGATTTTAGTTTTCAATTGGATTATGCCTCACATGATAATTATTTTGTTGAGTTTGCTCCCGCTATTATTCACGAGAAGAATTTTGCTTGTGTGGAGAGTAGTAAATTTTCTATGCTTGTAGATCATGAAAGGAATGCTTTATGTGATAGTTATATTGTTGAATTCATTCATGATTCTACTGAAAATTATTATGAGGGAGGAACATATGCTTGTAGGAATTGCAATAATATCAAGTTTCCTATCTATGTGCTTAAAGTTTTAAAGTTATGCTTGTTTTGCCTTCCTATGCCAGTTGATTATTGTTCCCATAAGTTGTTTGCTCACAAAATCCCTATGCATAGGAAGTGGGTTAGACTTAAATGTGCTAGTCATATTCTTCATTATACTCTCTTTATGTTACAATTCTTATCTTTTATGTGAGCATCGTTGAAATCATCATGCCTAGCTAGGGGAATTAAACGATAGCGCTTGTTGGGAGGCAACCCAATTTTATTTTCTTTCCTTATTTTTGCTCCTGTTCAGTAATAAATAATTTATCTAGCCTATGTTTAGATGTGGTTTTATGCTTTTAATTAGTGTTTGTGCCAAGCAGAACCTTTGGGAAGACTTGGGGAAAGTCTTGGTGATCGTGCTGTAAAAAACAAAAACTTTAGCGCTCACGAGAATTGCTGACATTTTTATTTGGAGAGTGATATTTAGTTAATTATTTTTGAATATGATTAATAGATAAAACCCTCAGGTCCAGAAATTTATTTGAGAATTTTATGAGTTCCAGAAGTATATGTTTGATTCAGATTACTACAGACTGTTCTGTTTTTGACAGATTCTGTTTTTTGTGTGTTGTTTACTTATTTTGATGAATCTATGGCTAGTAAAATAGTTTATAAACCATAGAGAAGTTGGAATATAGTAGGTTTAACACCAATATAAATGAAGAATGAGTTCATTACAGTACCTTGAAGTGGTGATTTATTTTCTTATACTAACGAAGCTTACGAGTTTTCTGTTAAGTTTTGTGTTGTGAAGTTTTCAAGTTTTGGGTAAGGATTCGATGGACTATGGAATAAGGAGTGGCAAGATCCTAAGCTTGGGGATGACCAAGGCACCCCAAGGTAATATTCAAGGACAACCAAAAGCCTAAGCTTGGGGATGCCCCGGAAGGCATCCCCTCCTTCGCCTTCGTTCATCGGTAACTTTACTTGGAGCTATATTTTTATTCACCACATGATATGTGTTTTGCTTGGAGAGTCAATTTATTTTGTTAGGATTTGCTTGCTGTTATTTAGAACAATGTTTTGCATCTTTTATTTCAATAAAAGTGGCATTGATAGCCTTTACTACGCCTATGTTACAAGTATACATGTCGCTGTTTGAAAATAGAAAGTTTACCGCTGTTGCAATAATTCCCTAGAAAAAGTCAGAATGTGATAAAATGTTGAAACCTTTTGCATATTAAGCTCTGATAAATTTACTACAGTGGGAATTTTATTTCATAATTTTTGGAGTTAGGGAAGTATGGATGTTGCTGCATTCTGTAACGACCCGACCCAAAATCGATCAAGCCTCTGTGTAGCTGTACCATCCCAAGATCATGCTGGCACACACAGTACATTGATGAAAAGATTCAAAGTTCAATCACACCTGAATTTATTACACGATTCTCATATCGAGTCTTTATTACATCATAATAAATTCGACCGAAGGCCAACTCATGAGAAATAAACTAAATAAAGCTGCGAAAGCGTAGACGAATAGCGAGTCCATCCGACTCCATAGGGCAATCTCCAAGCGTAGCTCGTAGCCTCACTCCTGGTCGGAAAACTCCTCTGCAACATGAGACATTTCAGTCGTGTAGGTCAGCATTTGGAATATGCCAGCAATTCATAGAGAGAACAACAATAATAATGCTAACACTATATGCAATTTGGCTGTGGGGCTCTAAGTTTTATGTTTTTACGAAAAAGCCAGTTTTTTCCTACAACAAAGGACTTGCTTACAATTACTACAAAAATGTTGGTAGTTATTGAGATGGTTCCGCCAACCAATATCTCATTCCCAATTATTAATTAACCCCTCAATTAATTTATTTTGTTCGGTGTTGAGAATTCCGAAATACTCCAGTTTCCAGAGGCTCATTTGTCCATAAACGGGGACACTGCTAATCGATTAGGTTGTTACTCTGCAGAGTCTTGTGCACTTTACCCGCAAGAATCGTTCCCTCCTGTATGTCCTCACACTGCCTGGTGTTTGAATACGGGATGAACGAAACAGGGTCTTCCGTAGAGTTTCTCTGGGCTCTGTCGGTGCCCATCCATGTCCTACCGTTCTTCTACATCTGCTGGCACCGTCCGTCCAGAGTCACTCCTAAGGTCAACCCAGCTAGAGCCCATAATGGCTTGCGACTGCACAGGTAAGCTTTCGGTCAAGGGGTATCCATCCGTCTCTTCGTGGCTGGGTGAAGCTTTCCGCAAGATGTCATGGCGCTTCTCCATGCATCCCGGCCATCCGCTGGTTTCTCCAGGGTGCCCGTCAACCGTCCTCCACCCAGTAGTGAATTTGAAGTCCATCTTGAGCTTGAAGTCATGGGGTTGTCATCATCTTGACTCTCACATCTCCCTTATGAATCGCTCAACCAATCAAGTCTATGAGCATAGCAAGATAAACTACATCGTCCCGGGCAATAGTAGTAAGGGGAAATTGGGTTCATCCTACCTCATGATACTACTCAAGACATAACTTAAAATTCTCCTACTGCATGCATGGTGGGGAGGAATAATTCTAAAGCAACAAAATAATAGGTATTGTAAAACATGATCAAATGACTTGCCTGGCTGACGGTCTTTGATACGTCTCCAACGTATCTATAATTTTTGATTGCTCCATGCTATATTATCTACTGTTTTGGGCAATATTGGGCTTTATTATCCACTTTTATATTACTTTCGGGACTAACCTATTAACCGGAGGCCCAACCCAGATTTGTTGTTTTATGCCTATTTTAGTGTTTTGAAGAAAAGGAATATCAGACGGAGTCGAAACGGAACGAAATCAACTAGAGAAGTTATTTTTGGAACAAAAGCCACCCGATGGACTTGGACCCCACGTCAAGGAAGGAAGGAGGAGCTCACGAGGGTAGGGGCGCGCCCCCCTGCCTCATGGGGCCCTCGTGGCTCCCCTGACGTGCTTCTTCTGCCTATATAACTCCATATACCCTAAAACTTCCAGAACAGAGATTAGATCGTGAGTTCCGCCGCCAGAAGCCTCCGTGGCCACCAAAAGCCAATCTAGACCCGTTCCGGCACCCTGCCGGAGTGGGCAATGCTTCTTCGGTGGCCATCTTCATCATCCCGGTGCTCTCCATGACGAGGAGTGAGTAGTTCTCCCTCGGGGGTGAGGGTATGTACCAGTAGCTATGTGTTTGATCTCTCTCTCTCTCTCTCTCATGTTCTTGATTTGGCACGATCTTGATGTATCGCGAGCTTTGCTATTATAGTTGGATCTTATGTTTCTCCTCCCCCTCTTCTCTCTTGTAATGAATTGAGTTTCCCCTTTGAAGTAATCTTATCGGATTGAGTCTTTAAAGATTTGAGAACACTTGATGTATGTCTTGCCGTGGATATCTGTGGTGACAATGGGATATCACATGATTCACTTGATGTATGTTTTGGTGATCAACTTGCGGGTTCCGCCCATGAACCTATGCATAGGGTTGGCACACGTTTTCGTCATGATTCTCCGGTAGAAACTTTGGGGCACTCTTTGAGGTCCTTTGTGTTGGTTGAATAGATGAATCTGAGATTGTGTGATGCATATCGTATAATCATACCCATGGATACTTGAGGTGACATTGGAGTATCTAGGTGACATTAGGGTTTTGATTGATTTGTGTCTTAAGGTGTTATTCTAGTATGAACTCTAGGGCTGTTTGTGACACTTATAGGAATAGCCCAACGGATTGATTGGAAAGAATAACTTTGAGGTGGTTTCGTACCCTACCATAATCTCTTCATTCGTTCTCCGCTTTTAGTGACTTTGGAGTGATTCTTTGTTGCATGTTGAGGGATGGTTTTATGATCCAATTATGTTAGTATTGTTGAGAGGACTTACACTAGTGAAAGTATGAACCCTAGGCCTTGTTTCCTAGCATTGCAATACCGTTTACGCTCACTTTATAGTTACCTTGCTGTTTTTATAATTTCAGATTACAAATACTAGTATCTACTATCCATATACCACTTGTATCACCATCTCTTCGCCGAACTAGTGCACCTATACAATTTACCATTGTATTGGGTGTGTTGGGGACACAAGAGACTCTTTGTTATTTGGTTGCAGGGTTGCTTGAGAGAGACCATCTTCATCCTACGCCTCCTACGGATTGATAAACCTTAGGTCATCCACTTGAGGGAAATTTGCTACTATCCTACAAACCTCTGCACTTGGAGGCCCAACAACGTCTACAAGAAGAAGGTTGTGTAGTAGACATCAAGCTCTTTTTTGGCGCTGTTGCCGGGGAGGTGAGTGCTTGAAGGTATATCTTTAGATCTTGCAATCGAGTCTTTTAGTTTCTTGTTTTATCACTAGTTTAGTCTATAAAAGAAAACTATAAAAAATGGAATTGAGTTTGTTTCATACGCTTCACCTTTTTAATATCTTTCGTGAGTATGATGGAAAGGATAATTGTGCTCAAGTGCTAGAAGAAGAAATCTATAAAATGTTTGGCACTAAATATTTGAATGATGAGTATGATTCCAATGTTGTTAGTACGAATTCTTTGAATATCCATGATGCTAATGATGATTGCACTAGTTATGATGAAAATGCCTCCTATAAACATGTCAATTTTTATGGAGTAGATTGGGTTTGCAAGTACACACCAAATAGGGAAGATAGATATTGCAAGAGGCATAAGTACTTAGAAACCAAATTGTTGCAAGAAGAGCTAGATGAATGTGCTGAAAGATTCAATATTTTTCATGCCCCTTGTGAACTTTGCAACGAACATGGTCATTTAAAGCTCCATTGCTATTTGTTTCATGATCAAGTCATGTCCAAACATTGTGATAATTTTATTACCCTTGAGCATCATAAAGAGCTTAGCCTTCTTTTGGGTTATGAAGAAATGAAACGTATAACTGAGGGTATTCCAAAGTTTAATCTTGATAGATTTCTTGATTTTGATCTAGAGAAAATTTATATGTATTGTGCGGTGAATTGTATTGAAAATCCTTACATTGCCAACTACATAAAGAAAAGAAAACAAATAGAAGATGAAGAGAATACTAATGAAAGGGAAGAGACTTGCCAATACCCTCCTATTATTTCTTATGATGAATCAGGTAACGAGGAGGAGCCTCCTATTCAACGAATCTCATTAATAAGGAGCTCCAAAAAGAGGATTGAACCCACACATGATGTGGTGAAGAAGAAAAGAAAAAGGAAGAGAGGTAAAAAGATATCTCTCCCAAATAATGCTGCTCCTATTACTATTGTGCCTCATGAAAATATAATTGTGGAAGATAATGATGCTTTTTCTGATCTTGAAAATCTATTTGGCACTTGCTTGGAAGAATATAATAATTTCTATACTATCATTGCTATCTATACTATTAATGATGAGAGTGATTATGCTTATGATATGAAAAGTCCCAAGCTTGGGGAAGCTATGGTTAATGAAGATGATATTTTTAGTCTCCCAAGTTTTGATATGCAAGTTTATAATGATGATAGCATGCCTCCTACTTATGATGATTATTGTGATGATACTTATGCTATAAAAAGTAGTGATTATATTTATAAAACTTGTCATGGTTATGATTACCCCTTCTCTGAATATTACTCTTTTAATGTGGAAACAATTTATAGTATTCAAGTTTCCTATGATACTCCCACTATTCCTAATAAGAAGAATTTTGCTTATGTGGAGAGTAGTAAATTTTCTATGCTTGTAGATCATGAAAAGAATGCTTTAGGTGCTGGTTATATTGTTGAATTCATTCATGATGCTACTGAAAATTATTATGAGGAAGGAACATATGCTTGTAGGAATTCCAATAATACCAAGTTCCCTCTCTATGTGCTTAAATTTTGAAGTTATGCTTGTTTTGCCCTCCTATGCTAGTTGATTATTGTTCCCACAAGTTCTTTGCTCAAAAAATCCCTATGCATAGGAAGCATGTTAGACTTAAATGTGCTAGTCATATTCTTCATGATGCTCTCTTTATGTTTCAATTCTTATCTTTTATGTGAGCATCATTGAAATCATCATGCCTAGCTAGGGGCGTTAAACGATAGCGCTTGTTGGAAGGCAACCCAATTTTATTTTAGCTCCTTGCTTTTTGTTACTGTTTAGTAATAAATAATCCATCTAGCCTCTGTTTAGATGTGGTTTTATGCTTTTAATTAGTGTTTGTGCCAAGTAGAACCTTTGGGAAGACTTGGGGAGAGTCTTGTTGATCATGCTGTGAAAAACAGAAACTTTAGCGCTCACGAGAATTACTGCCATTTTTATTTGGAGAGTTCTATTTAGTTAATTCCTTTTGAAGATTATTAATAGATAAATTCCTCAGGTCCATCAATTTATTTGAGAATTTTATGAGTTCCATAAGTATACGTTTGATCCAGATTACTACAGACTGTTCTGTTTTTGACAGATTCTGTTTTTCGTGTGTTGTTTGCTTACTTTGATGAATCTATGGCTAGTAAAATAGTTTATAATCCATAGAGAAGTTGGAATACAGTAGGTTTAACACCAATATAAATAAATAATGAGTTCATTACAGTATCTTGAAGTGGTCTTTTGTTTTCTTTCACTAACGGAGCTTACAAGTTTTCTACTTTAAGTTTTGTGTTGTGAAGTTTTCAAGTTTTGGGTAAGGATTCGATGGACTATAGAATAAGGAGTGGCAAGAGCCTAATCTTGTGGATGCCCAAGGCACCCCAAGGTAATATTCAAGGATAGCCAAGATCCTAAGCTTGGGGATGCCCCGGAAGGCATCCCCTCTTTCGTCTTCGTTCATCGGTAACTTTACATGGAGCTATATTTTTATTCGCCACATGATATGTGTTTTGCTTGGAGCGTAAATTTATTTTGTTAGGATTTGCTTGCTGTTATTTAGAACAATGTTTTGCATCTTTTATTTCAATAAAAGTGGCATTGATAGCCTTTACTATGCCTATGTTACAAGTATACATGACACTGTTTGAAAACAGAAAGTTTACCGCTGTTGCAATAATTCCCTAGAAAAGTCAGAATGTGATAAAATGTTGAAATCTTTTGCATATTAAGCTATGATAAATTTACTACAGTGGGAGTTTTCTTTCATAATTTTTTGAGCTAGGGAAGTATGTATGTTGCTGCATTCTTTACAGACTATCCTGTTTAGGCAGATTGCTGTTATGTTTGCATTGTTTACATATGTTTGCTTCGTTAATGATTCTATTTGAGGATAGGACTATTAAATCTGCAGAGGCATTTAGTATGCAATGTTTAATAATAATTTTAGTGATTTGCTACAGTAGAGTATGATAAGGTTTTTGCAATGGTTTATACTAACTTATTTCACGAGTCCTTGTTGAGTTTTGTGTGGATGAAGCTTTTGAGATTTAGGGAGACCATGATATGAGAGGAATTAAGGAGACACAAAAGCTCAATATTGGGGATGCCCAAGGCACCCCAAGATAATATTTCAAGAAGTCTCAAGCGTCTAAGTTGGGGATGCCTCAGTTGGCATCCCACCTTTCTTCTTCAACAACTATCGGTTAGTTTCGGTTGATCCTAAGTTTTTTGCTTCTTCACATAATGTTTGCTATTCTTAGAATGTCATTTTATTTTGCTTTGCTTGCTGTTTGAATAGAATACCAAGATCTGAAATTATTATATGTTAGAGAGTCTTCACATAGTTGCATAATTATTTGACTACTCATTGATCTTCACTTATATCTTTCGGAGTAGTTTGTCATTTGCCCTAGTGCTTCAATTATATCCTTTTAGAGCACCGTGGTGGTTTTATTTTATAGAAATAGATGAACTCTCATGCTTCACTTAGATTATTTTGAGAGTCTTAAATAGCATGGTAATTTGCTTAAAATCCTAATATGCTAGGTATTCAAGAATAATAAAACTTTCTTATGAGTGTGTTGAATACTATGAGAAGTTTGATGCTTGATAATTGTTTTTGAGATATGGAGATGGTGATATTAGAGTCATGCTAGTTGAGTAGTTGTGAATTTGAGAAATACTTGTGTTGAAGTTTGTGATTCCCGTAGCATGCACGTATGGTGAACCGTTATGTGATGAAGTCGGAGCATGATTTATTTATTGATTGCCTTACTTATGAGTGGCGGTCGGGGACGAGCGATGGTCTTTTCCTACCAATCTATCCCCCTAGGAGCATGCACGTAGTACTTTGTTTCGATAACTAATAGATTTTTGCAATAAGTATGTGAGTTCTTTATGACTAATGTTGAGTCCATGGATTATACGCACTCTCACCCTTCCACCATTACTAGCCTCTCTAGTACCGCGCAACTTTCGCCGGTACCATACACCCACCATATACCTTCCTCAAAACAGCCACCATACCTACCTATTATGGCATTTCCATAGCCATTCCGAGATATATTGCCATGCAACTTTCCACCATTCCGTTCATCATGACATATTTATCATTGTCATATTGCTTAGCATGATCATGTAGTTGACATAGTATTTGTGGCAAAGCCACTGTTCATGATTCTTTCATACTTGTCACTCTTGATTCATTACATATCCCGGTACACCGCCGGAGGCATTCATATAGAGTCATACTTTGTTCTAGTATCGAGTTGTATCATTGAGTTGTAAATAAATAGAAGTGTGATGATCTTCATTCAATAGAGCATTATCCCAAAAAAAGAGAAAGGCCATAAAAAAGGAAGGCCAAATAAAAAATAAAGGTCAAATAAAAAAGGAAAAGGCCAAATAAATTTGTTTAAAAGGGACAATGCTACTATCCTTTTTCCACACTTGTGCTTCAAAGTAGCACCATGATCTTCATTATAGAGAGTCTCCTATATTGTCACTTTCATATACTAGTGGGAATATTTCATTATAGAACTTGGCTTGTATATTCCAATGATGGGCTTCCTCAAAATGCCCTAGGTCTTCGTGAGAAAGCGAGTTGGATGCACACCCACTTAGTTTCTATTTGTTGAGTTTTCATATACTTATAGCTCTAGTGCATCCGTTGCATGGCAATCCCTACTCACTCACATTGACATCTATTGATGGGCATCTCCATAGCTCATTGATACGCCTAGTTGATGTGAGACTATCTTCTCCTTTTTTTCCTCTCCACAAACACCATTCCATTCCACCTATAGTGCTATGTCCATGGCTCACACTCATGTATTGCGTGAAGATTGAAAAAGTTTGAGAACATCAAAAGTATGAAACAATTGCTTGGCTTGTCATCGGGGTTGTGCATGATTTAAATATTTTGTGTGGTGAAGATGGAGCATAGCCAGACTATATGATTTTGTAGGGATAACTTTCTTTGGTCATGTTATTTTGAAGAGACATAATTGCTTAGTTAGTATGCTTGAAGTATTATTATTTTGATGTCAATATGAACTTTTGTCTTGAATCTTTCGGATCTGAATATTCATATCACAAGTAAGAAGAATTACATTGAAATTATGCCAACTAGCATTCCACATAAAAAATTATCTTTTTATCATTTACCTACTCGAGGACGAGCAGGAATTAAGCTTGGGGATGCTTGATACGTCTCCAACGTATCTATAATTTTTGATTGCTCCATGCTATATTATCTACTGTTTTGGGCAATATTGGGCTTATTATCCACTTTTATATTACTTTCGGGACTAACCTATTAACCGGAGGCCCAGCCCAGATTTGTTGTTTTATGCCTATTTCAGTGTTTTGAAGAAAAGGAATATCAGACGGAGTCGAAACGGAACGAAATCAACTTGAGAAGTTATTTTTGGAACGAAAGCCACCCGATGGACTTGGACCCCGCGTCAAGGAAGGGAGGAGGAGCTCATGAGGGTAGGGGCGCGCCCACCCCCCTGGGGTGCGCCCCCTGCCTCATGGGGCCCTCGTGGCTCCCCTGACGTGCTTCTTCTGCCTATATAACTCCATATACCCTAAAACTTCCAGAACGGAGATTAGATCGGGAGTTCCGTCGCCATAAGCCTCCGTAGCCACCAAAAGCCAATCTAGACCTGTTCCGGCACCCTACCGGAGGGGGCAATCCTTTTCCAGTGGCCATCTTCATCATCCCGGTGCTTTCCATGACGAGGAGGGAGTAGTTCTCCCTCAGGGTTGAGGGTATGTACCAGTAGCTATGTGTTTGATCTCTCTCTCTCTCTCTCTCTCTCTCTCTCTCGTGTTCTTGATTTGGCACGATCTTGATGTATCGCGAGCTTTGCTATTGTAGTTGGATCTTATGTTTCTCCTTCCCCTCTTCTCTCTTGTAATGAATTGAGTTTCCCCTTTGAAGTAATCTTATCGGATTGAGTCTTTAAAGATTTGAGAACACTTGATGTATGTCTTGCCGTGGATATCTGTGGTGACAATGGTATATCACGTGATTCACTTGATGTATGTTTTGGTGATCAACTTTCGGGTTCCTCCCATGAACCTATGCATAGGGGTTGGCACACGTTTTCGTCGTGATTCTCTGGTAGAAACTTTGGGGCACTCTTTGAGGTCCTTTGTGTTGGTTGAATAGATGAATCTGAGATTGTGTGATGCATATCGTATAATCATACCCACAGATACTTGAGGTGACATTGGAATATCTAGGTGACATTAGGGTTTTGATTGATTTGTGTCTTAAGGTATTATTCTAGTACGAACTCTAGGGCTGTTTGTGACACTTATAGGAATAGCCCAACGGATTGATTGGAAAGAATAACTTTGAGGTGGTTTCGTACCCTACCATAATCTCTTTGTTTGTTCTCCGCTTTTAGTGACTTTGGAGTGATTCTTTTTTGCATGTTGAGGGATAGTTTTATGATCCAATTATGTTAGTATTGTTGAGAGGACTTACACTAGTGAAAGTAGGAACCCTAGGCCTTGTTTCCTAGCATTGCAATACCGTTTACGCTCACTTTTATCATTAGTTACCTTGCTGTTTTTATAATTTCAGATTACAAATACTATTATCTACTATCCATATACCACTTGTATCACCATCTCTTCGCCGAACTAGTGCATCTATACAATTTATCATTGTATTGGGTGTGTTGGGGACACAAGAGACTCTTTGTTATTTGGTTGCAGGGTTGCTTGAGAGAGACCATCTTCATCCTACGCCTCCTACGGATTGATAAACCTTAGGTCATCCACTTGAGGGAAATTTGCTACTGTCCTACAAACATCTGCACTTGGAGGCCCAACAACGTCTACAAGAAGAAGGTTGTGTAGTAGACACCAGTCTTCAAACGCTAGTGACTCAAGATAGCAAGCTTCGCACTCCGGAAATTCTATCGAGTCAAACAATAGCACAAATGAGTATTCCACTAAATAACATAACAGCAAGCTAACGAAAAACACACAAGCACTCAATCCAAAACCAAAGAAAACTCGCAGAAAACAAAAATCAAGGTTTTCATTACTTCAAGCAACAACAAAGAAATAGTTTTATCCCACTAACACTTTTCTTAACAGAACCAAAACAAGGGTTTTGCTAACTAACATAAAGGAAAATAGCATATAAACTAGGTGCAAAAAGAATCACATCAATATCTATTATAGTACTCCTATTATACCTAAAACAAAACTAAAAAGAAAATAAAATAAAACTTTTTTATTTTGCTGCAAATAAATGTTCACCCTCTGTAACTACAGAAACTAATCTAAAATAAATTATAGCAGGGGTAAATTAAAATTCTATAATAACTAGAACAGCAGAAAGCAGCAGCAAGCTAAATAAAACTAGAAAAGTTGATTTCGACTAAAACTAATTTTAATGCAATCTACAAATACCCCAACAGGTTCCTACTGCTAGGCTAGGTCAAAACTAAGCAGTGGCAAAAAGAATCACCTAAAAATATTAATTCTAGCTCAAATTATAGCAGAAATACTAATCTAACTAAAACTAATATAAAACTATTTTTATAAGCTTAAACATGGCCGAATCTATCTTCTACGGAAACTAAAAGAAATTTGTAAACTAACAAAAAAGGAATCAACTAAAAATAATAAATCACCTAAAAGATACAGATTTTACAAAAACATAACTATTCTGTTTTAAAAACAGAAACAAAGAATAAAACTAAAACAACTAGGGCGCTAACGGGCCGAAACAGTGAGCGCTCTAAAACTATCTAACGTGCGAGCAATTAATAGATCACTGCGTCCATGGGCTAATAGAAATAAACCGATCAGTTTGGTCTAACTAAACCTAGTAACTAAACCGGAAAGAAACCGTAAACTAAAACCGGTCTAATAAAAAAACCTAGCCATTCACTATTTCTAATCTACGCCGTAGGTTGCCGATCGAATGGTGGAGTGGGGTCCGGCGGCTTACCGCGGCGGTCGATGGCGAGGTGGGCTCGGGCGTTGGTGGCGGTGGTGCTCCGGTGGTCCGGGGCGGTGGCGGCGAGGTCGGGGCGATGCGGCGGAGCGAGGCGAAGGCGATGGTGATGTCGAGGTCGCTCGGGAACGACGGAAACGGCCGGGGCGATGACGACGGCTCCCTGGGGAGCTACAGCTCCGGCGAGTGGTGGTCGAGCTTGGGGACGATCCTGTGATGGGATAAGGAGGTTGAAACCGTGTCAAAACGATGCGCAACATCAGGGGAAGCTCAAAGGTGGAAGAGGGAGTCGTATTGTTGCTCACCGCCGACGGAGGCGGCGATGAACTGAGGCGGCTGCTGCGAGATCCAAAGGAGGAGGGCGTGAGCTGTGGTGGGTTTTGGGCTAGGGTTTTAGGGGGATCGGGGGAGGAGAGCTAGGGCTATTTATAGGGCACCTTCGTGGAGCAGGGGCGACTCGGGATCGTGGTCCCGTGGAATTCGGACACGGCGGCGGCGTCGAGCGCGCTCTGGCGCGGCATAGCATGGGCGAGGGGAAAGAGATGAGGTGGGGCCGGCACGTCGGTGAGAGAGGGAGAGGAGGGTTCGGTCGGGCGCTGAGGTAGGCCGGCTCGGTCGTTGGTGGGCCGCGACTCGGGTGTCGGCTGGGCCGGTTGGCCTGGCTCGCGCCTGGGTCTTTGTTTTTGTTTTTGTTTTTTGAAATACCACAGAGAGAGAAAACTAATTATAGAAAAACCTATATTATTTTTTTATATGGGACATATATATATATATATATATATATATATATATATATATATATATATAAATTCAGAAAAATAAACCCTACAACATGGACATTTTTCCAGAGGCAAAACAGAAACTAAAAAAACATTTTCTGCAAACTCCAGATAAAATTCAAATTTGAATACAAACCTTTTGGCAATATTTTCTTCTGACATTTTTGGAGTATCATGTTAGCTCCTCTCATACTTTTTCTCAAGTATTTGTCAGGGATATTGAAGTAGATTTTCAAATGCCAAGTTGAATCCAAATTCAACCAAACTCAAATGCCTCTGAAAATTTCCAAATGTCACTCAATTCAAACAGAATGCATAGATGCTTAGCTAATAATTGTAAAACATTCCAAATTAAAAATTTGGGATGTTACACATTCTTTACAAACTGTCCTGTTTAGGTAGATTGTTGTTATGTTTGCATATGTTTGCTTCTTTAATGATTCTATTTGAGGATAGGACTATTAAATATGCAGAGGCATTTAGTATGCAATGTTGAATAATAATTTTAGTGATTTGCTATAGTAGAGTATGATAAGGTTTTGGTAATGGTTTATACTAACTTATCTCACGAGTCCTTGTTGAGTTTTGTGTGGATGAAGCTTTTGAGATTTAGGGAGACCGTGATATGAGAGGAACTAAGGAGACACAAAAGCTCAAGCTTGGGGATGCCCAAGGCACCCCAGATAATATTTCAAGAAGTCTCAAGCATCTAAGCTTGGGGATGCCCCGGTTGGCATCCCACCTTTCTTCTTCAACAATTATCGGTTAGTTTCGGTTGATCCTAAGTTCTTGCTTCTTCACATGATGTTTGCTATTCTTAGAATGTCATTTTATTTAGTTTTTCTTGCTGTTTGAATAAAATACCAATATCTGAAATTATTAAATGTTAGAGAGTCTTCACATAGTTGCATAATTATTCGACTACTCATTGATCTTCACTTATATCTTTCGGAGTAGTTTGTCATTTGCTCTAGTACTTCACTTATATCTTTTAGAGCATGGTGGTAGTTTTATTTTGAAGAAATAGATGAACTCTCATGCTTCACTTATATTATTTTGAGAGTCTTAATAGCATGGTAATTTGCTTAAATAATCCTAATATGCTAGGTATACAAGATTAGTAAAAACTTTCATATAGAGTATTGAATACTAAGAGAAGTTTGATGCTTGATGATTGTTTTGAGATATAGAGGTAATAATATCAAAGTCGTGCTAGTTGAGTAGCTGTGAATTTGAGAAATTCTTGTGTTGAAGTTTGCAAGTCCCGTAGCATGCACGTATGGTAAACGTTGTGTAACAAATTTAAAACATGAGGTGTTATTTGATTGTCCTCCTTATGAGTGGCGGTCGGGGACGAGCGGTGGTCTTTTCCTACCAATATATCCCCTAGGAGCATGCACGTAGTGCCGAGGTTTTTGATGACTTGTAGATTTTTGCAATAAGTATGTGAGTTTTTTATGACTAATGTTGAGTTCATGGATTATACGCACTCTCACCCTTCCATCCTTGCTAGCCTCTTCAGTACCGTGCATTGCCCTTTCTCGCATTGAGAGTTGGTGCAAACTTCGCCGGTGCATCCAAACCCTGTGATATGATACGCTCTATCACACATAAACCTCCTTATATCTTCCTCAAAACAGCCACCATACCTACCTATTATGGCATTTCCATAGCCATTCCGAGATATATTGCCATGCAAATTTCGATCATTCCGTTCATCATGACACATTCATCATTGTCATATTGCTTAGCATGATCATGTAGTTGACATAGTATTTGTGGCAAAGCCACCGTTCATAATTCTTTCATACATGTCACTCTTGGTTCATTGCATATCCCGGTACACCGCCGGAGGCATTCATATAGAGTCATCTTTGTTCTAGTATCGAGTTGTAATCATTGAGTTGTAAATAAATAGAAGTGTGATGATCATCATTATTAGAGCATTGTCCCAAGTGAGGAATATTAAAAAAAGACAAAGGCCATAAAAAAGAGAAGGCCCCAAAAAAGAGAAAGGCCATAAAAAAGGGAAAAGGCCCAAAAAAAGAGAAAAAGAGAGAAGGGACAATGCTACTATCCTTTTATCACACTTGTGCTTCAAAGTAGCACCATGATCTTCATAGTAGAGAGTCTCTCATGTTATCACTTTCATATACTAGTGGGAATTTTTCATTATAGAACTTGGCTTGTATATTCCAACAATGGGCCTCCTCAAGTGCCCTAGGTCTTCACAAGCAAGCAAGTTGGATGCACACCCACTAGTTTCTTTTGTTGAGCTTTCATACATTTATAGCTCTAGTGCATCCGTTGCATGGCAATCCCTACTCCTTGCATTAACATCAATCGGTGGGCATCTCCATAGCCCATTGATTAGCCTCGTTGATGTGAGACTTTCTCCTTTTTGTCTTCTCCACATAACCCTCCTCATTATTCTATTCCACCCATAGTGCTATATCCATGGCTCGCGCTCATGTATTGCGTGAAAGTTTATGAGTTTGAGATTACTAAAGTATGAAACAATTGCTTGGCTTGTCATCGGGGTTGTGCATGATGAGAGCATTCTTGTGTGACGAAAATGAAACATGACTAAACTATATGATTTTGTAGGGATGAACTTTCTTTGGCCATGTTATTTTGAGAAGACATAATTGCTTAGCTAGTATGCTTGAAGTATTATCATTTTTATGTCAATATGAACTTTTGTCTTGAATCTTTCAGATCTGAATATTCATGCCACAATTAAGAAGAAATACATTGAAATTATGCCAAGTAGCACTCCGCATCAAAAATTCTATTTTTATCATTTACCTACTCGAGGACGAGCAGGAATTAAGCTTGGGTATGCTGATACGTCCCCAACGTATCTATAGTTTTTTATTGCTCCATGCTATATTATCTACTGTTTTGAATGTTTATGGGCTTTACTATACACTTTTATATCATTTTTGGGACTAACCTATTAACCCAGAGCCTAGTGTCAGTTTATGTTTTTACCCTATTTTAGGGTTTCGAAGAAAAGGAAAATCAAACAGAGTCCAATTGACCTGAAACTTCACGGAACTCTTTTTTGGAAGGAAAGAAGCCCAGAAGACCTGGAGTGCATGTCAAGGGATCTGCGAGGAGGTCACGAGGCAGGGGGGGCGTGCCCACCCCCCTGGGCGCGCCCTCCACCCTCGTGAGCCCCTCGTGGCCCCCCTGACGTACTTCTTCCGCCTATATATCTCCATATACTCTAAAAACATCCGTGAGCACAATAGATCGGGAGTTCCGCCGCCAGAAGCCTCCGTAGCCGCTGAAAGCCAATCTAGACCCGTTCTGGCACCCTGCTAGAGGGGGCAATCCCTCTCCGGTGGCCATCTTCATCATCCCGGTGCTCTCCATGACGAGGAGGGAGTAGTTCTCCCTCAGGGCTGAGGGTATGTACCAGTAGCTATGTGTTTGTGTTGGAAATATGCCCTAGAGGCAATAATAAAAGGATTATTATTATATTTCCTTGTTCATGATAATTGTCTTTTATTCATGCTATAGTTGTGTTATCCGGAAATCGTAATACATGTGTGAATACTTAGACACCAACATGTCCCTAGTAAGCCTCTAGTTGACTAGCTCGTTGATCAACAGATAGTCATGGTTTCCTGACTATGGACATTGGATGTCATTTATAACGAGATCACATCATTAGGAGAATGATGTGATGGACAAGACCCAATCCTAAACATAGCACAAGATCGTATAGTTCGTTTGCTAGAGTTTTCCAATGTCAAGTATCTTTTCCTTAGACCATGAGATCGTGTAACTCCCGGATACCATAGGAGTGCTTTGGGTGTACCAAACGTCACAACGTAACTGGGTGACCATAAAGGTATACTACGGGTATCTCCGAAAGTGTCTGTTGGGTTGACACGGATCAAGACTGGGATTTGTCACTCCGTATGACGGAGAGGTATCTCTAGGCCCACTCGGTAATGCATCATCACAGTGAGCTCAAAGTGACCAAGTGTCTGGTCACGGGATCATGCATTACGGTACGAGTAAAGTGACTTGTCGGTAACTAGATTGAACGAGGTATTGGGATACCGACGATCGAATCTCGGGCAAGTAACGTACCGATTGACAAAGGGAATTGTATACGGGGTTGCTTGAATCCTCGACATCGTGGTTCATCCGATGAGATCATCGAGGAGCATGTGGGAGCCAACATGGGTATCCAGATCCCGATGTTGGTTATTGACCGGAGAGTCATCTCGGTCATGTCTACATGTCTCCCGAACCCGTAGGGTCTACACACTTAAGGTTCGGTGACACTAGGGTTGTAGAGATATGAATATGCAGTAACCCGAAAGTTGTTCGGAATCCCGGATGATATCCCGGACGTCACGAGGAGTTCTGAAATGGTCCGGAGGTAAAGAATTATATATAGGAAGTGAGTTTTCGGCCATCGGGAAAGATTCGGGGGTCACCGGTATTGTACCGGGACCACCGGATGGGTCCCGGGGGTCCACCGGGTGGGGCCACCCATCCCGGAGGGCCCCATGGGCTGAAGTGGGGAGGGGAACCAGCCCATAGTGGGCTGGTGCGCCCCCCAAGGCCCACCCCTTGCGCCTAGGGTTGAAACCCTAGGGTGGGGGGGGGGGCTCCCCACTTGCCTTGGGGGGCACTCTACCCCCTTGGCCGCCGCCCCCCTAGGAGATTGCATCTCCTAGGGCCGCCCCCCCCAAGGCCCCCTATATATAGTGGGGGAGGAAGGGCTTCACACCCACGGCTTTGGTGCCTCCCTCTCCCTCTCCAACACCTCCTCCTCCATAGAGCTTGGTGAAGCCCTGCCGGAGTACTGCAGCTCCACCACCACCACGCCGTCGTGCTGCTGCTGGAGCCATCTTCCTCAACCTCTCCTTTCCCCTTGCTGGATCAAGAAGGAGGAGACGTCACGCTGACCGTACGTGTGTTGAACGCAGAGGTGCCATGAGCTAGGTCTATGCGTAGTTCTCTTTGCACGAGTAGAACACAATTTGTTGTGGGCGTAGATGTTGTCAACTTTCTTGCCGCTACTAGTCTTATCTTGCTTCAACGTTATTGTGGGATGAAGCGGCCCGGACCAACCTTACACGTACGCTTACGTGAGACCGGTTCCACCGACTGACATGCACTAGTTGCATAAGGTGGCTAGAGGGTGTCTGTCTCTCCCACTTTAGTTGGAGCGGATTCGATGAAAAGGGTCCTTATGAAGGGTAAATAGAAGTTGACAAATCACGTTGTGGCTTTCACGTAGGTAAGAAAACGTTCTTGTTAGAACCCTATTGCAGCCACGTAAAACTTGCAACAACAATTAGAGGACGTCTAACTTGTTTTTGCAGCAAGTGTTTTGTGATGTGATATGGCCAAAGTTGTGATGAATGATGAATGATATATATGTGATGTATGAGATGTTCATGCTATCGTAATAGGAATCACGACTTGCATGTCGATGAGTATGACAACCGGCAGGAGCCATAGGAGTTGTCTTTATTTTTTTGTATGACCTGTGTGTCATTGAGAAACGCCATGTAAATTACTTTACTTTGTTGCTAAACGTGTTAGCCATAGTAGTAGAAGTAATAGTTGGCGAGCAACTTCATGGAGACACGATGATGGAGATCATGGTGTCATGTCGGTGACGAGATGATCATGGAGCCCCAAGATGGAGATCAAAGGAGCTATGTGATATTGGCCATATCATGTCACTATTATTATTTGATTGCATGTGATGTTTATCATGTTTTTGCATCTTGTTTACTTAGAACGACGGTAGTAAATAAGATGATCCCTCATAATAATTTCAAGAAAGTGTTCCCCCTAACTGTGCACCGTTGCGACAGTTCGTTGTTTCGAAGCACCACGTGATGATCGGGTGTGTTAGATTCCGACGTTCACATACAATGGGTGTAAGACCGATTTACACATGCAAACACTTAGGTTGACTTGACGAGCCTAGCATGTACAGACATGGCCTCGGAACACAGAAGACCGAAAGGTCGAGCATGAGTCGTATAGAAGATACGATCAACATGAAGATGTTCACCGATGTTGGCTAGTCCGTCTCACGTGATGATCGGACACGGCCTAGTTAACTCGGATCTTGTTATACTTAGATGACTGGAGGGATGTCTATCTGAGTGGGAGTTCATTGAATAATTTGATTTAGATGAACTTAATTATCATGAACTTAGTCTAAAATCTTTACAACATGTATTGTAGATCAAATGGCCAACGTTGTCCTCAACTTCAACGCGTTCCTAGAGAAAACCAAGCTGAAAGATGATGGCAGCAACTATACGGACTGGGTCCGGAACCTGAGGATCATCCTCATAGCTGCCAAGAAAGATTATGTCCTACAAGCACCGCTAGGTGACGCACCTGTTCTCCCTGCAGAACAAGACGTTATGAACGCTTGGCAGACATGTACCGATGATTACTCCCTTGTTCAGTGCGGCATGCTTTACAGCTTAGAACCGGGGCTCCAAAAGCGTTTCGAGAGACACGGAGCATATGAGATGTTCGAAGAGCTGAAAATGGTTTTTCAAGCTCATGCCCGGGTCGAGAGATATGAAGTCCCCGACAAGTTCTTCAGGTGTAAGATGGAGGAAAACAGTTCTGTCAGTGAGCACATACTCACTATGTCTGGGTTACATAACCGCTTGACTCAGCTGGGAGTTAATCTCCCGGATGACGCGGTCATTGACAGAATCCTTCAGTCGCTTCCACCGAGCTACAAGAGCTTTGTGATGAACTTCAATATGCAGGGGATGGAAAAGACCATTCCTGAAGTATTTGCAATGCTGAAATCAGCAGAGGAAGAAGCCAAAGAATGGACCCAAGCCCGAGACTGAGTGCTTTTATTGCAAGGAAAGTGGTCACTGGAAGCGGAACTGCCCCAAATACTTAGCGGACAAGAAGGCCGGCAAAACAAAAGGTATATGTGATATACATGTAATTGATGTGTACCTTACCAGTACTCGTAGTAGCTCCTGGGTATTTGATACCGGTGCGGTTGCTCACATATGTAACTCAAAGCAGGAGCTGCGGAATAAACGGAGACTGGCGAAGGACGAGGTGACGATGCGCGTCGGGAATGGTTCCAAGGTCAATGTGATCGCCGTCGGCACGCTACCTCTACATTTACCTACGGGATTAGTTTTAAACCTCAATAATTGTTATTTAGTGCCAGCTTTGAGCATGAACATTGTGTCAGGATCTCGTTTAATTCGAGATGGCTACTCATTTAAATCCGAGAATAATGGTTGTTCTATTTATATGAGAGATATGTTTTATGGTCATGCTCCGATGGTGAATGATTTATTCTTAATGAATCTCGAGCATAATGCTACACATATTCATAGTGTGAGTACCAAAAGATGTAAGGTTTATAATGATAGTCCCACATACTTGTGGCATTGCCGCCTTGGTCACATAGGTGTCAAACGCATGAAGAAGCTCCATGCAGATGGACTTTTAGAGTCTCTTGATTACGAATCATTTGACACATGCGAACCATGCCTCACGGGTAAAATGACCAAGACTCCGTTCTCAGGAACAATGGAGCAAGCAACCAATTTATTGGAAATCATACATACTGATGTGTGCGGTCCAATGAGTGTTGAGGCTCGCAGTGGTTATCGTTATGTTCTCACCCTCACTGATGACTTGAGTAGATATGGGTATGTCTACTTAATGAAACACAAGTCTGAGACCTTTGAAAGGTTCAAGGAATTTCAGAGTGAGGTTGAGAATCAACGTGACAGGAAAATCAAGTTCCTGTGATCAGATCGTGGAGGAGAATACTTGAGTCACGAATTTGGCACACACTTAAGAAAATGTGGAATAGTTTCACAACTCACGCCGCCTGGAACACCTCAGCGTAATGGTGTGTCCGAACGTCGTAATCGCACTCTATTAGATATGGTGCGATCTATGATGTCTCTTACCTATTTACCACTATCTTTTTGGGGCAATGCTTTAGAGACTGCCGCATTCACTTTAAATAGGGCTCCGTCAAAATCCGTTGAGACGACACCGTATGAGTTATGGTTTGGGAAGAAACCTAAGCTATCGTTTCTAAAAGTTTGGGGATGCGATGCTTATGTCAAGAAACTTCAACCTGAAAAGCTCGAACCCAAGTCGGAAAAATGTGTCTTCATAGGATACCCTAAAGAAACTATTGGGTATACCTTCTACCTCAGATCCAAAGGCAAGATCTTTGTTGCCAAGAATGGATCCTTTCTAGAGAAGGAGTTTCTCTCGAAAGAAGTAAGTGGGAGGAAAGTAGAACTTGATGAAATATTACCTCTTGAACTGGAAAATGGCGCAACTCAAGAAAATGTTCCTGAGGTGCCTGCACGGACTAGAGAGAAAGTTAATGATGATGATCATGAAACTTCAGATCAAGTTGCTACTGAAATTCGAAGGTCCACAAGGACATGTTCCCCACCAGAACAAGAAGTAAGTGACCGTACGTGTGTTGAACAAGGAGGTGCCGTCCGTTCGGCGCTAGGATCTCCGGTGATTTGGATCACGTCGAGTACGACTTCCTCATCCCCGTTCTTTGAACGCTTCCGCGCGTGATCTACAAAGGTATGTAGATGCAATCCGATCACTCGTTGCTAGATGAACTCATAAATGGATCTTGGTGAAACCGTAGGAAATTTTTTGTTTTCTGCAATGTTCCCCAACAGTTTGATCTCTCTCTCTCGTGTTCTTGAGATGATACGATCTTGATGTATCGCAAGCTTTGCTATTATAGTTGGATCTTATGTTTCTCCTCCCCCTCTACTCTCTTATAATGGATTGAGTTTCCCCTTTGAAGTTATATTATCGGATTGAGTCTTTAAAGATTTGAGAACACTTGATGTATGTCTTGCTGTGGATATCTATGGTGACAATGGGATATCACGTGATTCACTTGATGTATGTTTTGGTGATCAACTTGCGGGTTCCGCACATGAACCTATTCATAGGGGTTGGCACACGTTTTCGTCGTGATTCTACGGTAGGAACTTTGGGGCACTCTTTGAGGTCCTTTGTGTTGGTTGAATAGATGAATCTGAGATTGTGTGATGCATATTGTATAATCATACCCACGGATACTTGAGGTGACATTGGAGTATCTAGGTGACATTAGGGTTTTGGTTGATTTGTGTCTTAAGGTGT
The DNA here is from genome assembly GCF_002162155.2 of Triticum dicoccoides. NCBI lineage: Eukaryota > Viridiplantae > Streptophyta > Magnoliopsida > Poales > Poaceae > Triticum > Triticum dicoccoides. The sequence continues at coordinate 79,926,039 of NC_041388.1, forward strand.
TATTCTAGTACGAACTCCAGGGCTGTTTGTGACACTTATAGGAATAGCCCAACGGATTGATTGGAAAGAATAACTTTGAGGTGGTTTCGTACCCTACCATAATCTTTTCATTTGTTCTCCGCTATTAGTGACTTTGGAGTGACTCTTTATTGCATGTTGAGGAATAGTTATGATCCAATTATGTTAGTATTGTTGAGGGAACTTGCACTAGCGAAAGTATGAACCCTAGGCCTTATTTCCACACATTGCAATACCGTTTACGCTCACTTTTATCATTAGTTACCTTGCTGTTTTTATATTTTCAGATTACAAAAACTATTATCTACTATCCATATACCACTTGTATCACCATCTCTTCGCCGAACTAGTGCACCTATACAATTTACCATAGTATTGGGTATGTTGGGGACACAAGAGACTTTTTGTTATTTGGTTGCAGGGTTGCTTGAGAGAGATCATCTTCATGCTACGCCTCCCACGGATTGATAAATCTTAGGTCATCCACTTGAGGGAAATTTGCTACTGTCCTACAAACCTCTGCACTTGGAGGCCCAACAACGTCTACAAGAAGAAGGTTGTGTAGTAGAAATCATGCAAGCATCTCGGAGTTGGAATATACGCTCTGATGAGGTGATCAAAGCATATGGTTTTATACAGACTTTCGGAGAAGCCTGTATTTACAACAAATTGAGTGGGAGCTCTGTAGCATTTCTAATATTATATGTGGATGACATATTGTTCATTGGAAATGATATAGAATTTCTGGATAGCATAAAAGGATACTTGAATAAGAGTTTTTCAATGAAAGACCTCGGTGAAGCTGCTTATATATTGGGCATCAAGATCTATAGGGATAGATCAAGACGCTTAATGGGACTTTCACAAAGCACATACCTTGATAAAGTTATGAAGAAGTTCAAAATGGATCAGTCAAAAAAAGGGTTCTTGCCTATGTTAGAAGGTGTGAAGTTGAGTCAGACTCAATGCCCGACCACGACAGAAGATAGAGAGAAAATGAAAGTCATTCCCTATGCCTCAGCCATAGGTTCTATCCTGTATGATATGTTGTGTACCATACCTGATGTGTGCCTTTCTATAAGTCTAGCAGGGAGGTACCAAAGTAATCCAGGAGTGGATCACTGGACAGCGGTCAAGAACATCCTAAAGTACCTCAAAAGGACTAAGGATATGTTTCTCGTTTATGGATGTGACAAAGAGCTCGTCATTAATGGTTATGTCGATGCTAGCTTTGACACTGATCTGGATGACTCTAAGTCACAAACCAGATACGTATTTTTATTGTATGGTGGAGGTGTCAGTTGGTGCAGTTCCAAGCAGAGCGTCGTGGCGGGATCTACGTGTGAAGCGGAGTACATAGCTGCTTCAGAAGCAGCAAATGAAGGAGTTCATATCTGATCTAGGTGTAATACCTAGTGCATCGGGTCCAATGAAAATCTTTTGTGACAATACTGGAGCAATTGCCTTGGTGAAGGAATCCAGATTGCACAAAAGAACCAAACACATCAAAAGACGCTTCAACTCCATCCGTGATTAAGTCAAGCGGGGAGACATAGAGATTTGCAAAATACATACGGATCTAAATGTGGCAGACTCGTTGACTAAGCCTCTTCCACGAGCAAAACATGATCAGCACCAAGACTCTATGGGTGTTAGAATCATTACAATGTAAACTAGATTATTGACTCTAGTGCAAGTGGGAGACTGAAGGAAATATGCCCTAGAGGCAATAATAAAGTTGTTATTTTATATTTCCTTATATCATGATAAATGTTTACTATTCATTCTAGAATTGTATTTACCGGAAACTTGATACATGTGCGGATACATAGACAAAACATCATGTCCCTAGTAAGCCTCTACTAGACTAGCTCGTTAATCAAAGATGGTTAAGTTTCCTAACCATAGACATGTGTTGTCATTTGATGAACGGGATCACATCATTATGAGAATGATGTGATGGACAAGACCCATCCGTTAGCTTACCATATTGATCGTTCAGTTTTATTGCTATTGCTTTCTTCATGTCAAATACATATTCCTTCAACTATGAGATTATGCAACTCCCGGATACCGGAGGAATACCTTGTGTGCTATCATCGCAACGTAACTGGGTGATTATAAAGATGCTCTACAGGTATCTCCGAAGGTGTTTGTTGGGTTGGCATAGATCAAGATTAGGATTTGTCATTCCGAGTATCGGAGAGGTATCTCTAGGCCCTCTCGGTAATGCACATCATAAGAAGCCTTGCAAGCAATGTGACTAATGATTTAGTTTCTGGATGATGTATTACGGAACGAGTAAAGAGACTTGCCAGTAACGAGATTGAACTAGGTATGAAGATACCAACGATCGAATCTCGGGCAAGTAACATACCGATGACAAAGGGAATAACGTATGTTGTCATTACGGTTCGATCGATAAAGATCTTCGTAGAATATGTAGGAATCAATATGAGCATCCATGTTCCGCTATTGGTTATTGACCGGAGAGGTGTCTCGGTCATGTCTACATAGTTCTCGAACCCGTAGGGTCCGCATGCTTAACGTTCGATGACGATTTTGTATTATATGAGTTATGTGATTTGGTGACCGAATGTTGTTCGGAGTCCCGGATGAGATCACGGACATAACGAGGAGTCTCGAAATGATGGAGAGGTAAAGATTGATATATAGGATGATAATATTCGGACACCGGAAGTGTTCTGGAGGGTACCGGGTACATATCGGGTCACCGGAAGTTGTTCCGGGCACACACCCCCCCCCTCCCGGCAAAGATATGGGCCTAATGGGCCCAGAGGGAAAATGCAGCAACCAGCAGGGGATGCCGCGCCCCCCATATGGGCCACACCCAAGGGGAAGGAAAGAGGGGAAGAGAGAAGGAAGGGGAGGGATTCGCCTCCCCCTTCCTTCCCTCCTCCCTCCTCCTTCCTTTCCCAAACATGGTAAGGGGGGCGAATTGGACTAGGGACCCAAGTAGGATTCCTCCTACTTGGGACGCCTCAAGGCTATCCCCTCCCCCTCCCACCTATATATACATGAGGAGGGGGCGCCTAGAACACACACCAACAATTTTTAGCCGTGTGCGGCACCCCCCTCCATAGTTTACGCCTCAGATCATATTCTCGTAGTGCTTAGGCAAAGCCCTATGCGGATCACTTCACCATCACCATCACCACGCCGTCGTGCTGACAGAACTCATCTACTTCTTTGACACTTTGCTGGATCAAGAGTTCGAGGGATGTCATCGAGCTGAATGTGTGCAAAACTCGGAGGTGCCGTACGTTCGGTGCTTGATCGGTCGGAACGAGAAGAAGTTCGACTACATCAGCCGTGTTGTCAAACGATTCCGCTTTCGGTGTACGAGGGTACGTGAACACATTCTCTCCCTCTCGTTGCTATGCATCTCCTAGATAGATCTTGCGTGAGCGTAGGATTTTTTTTGAAATTGCATGCTACGTTTCCCAATAGCCGCCGCCGAACAAAGTTGGGGCTTTTGCCCGGAAGACCTAGGGGAAGGTGAAGTGAGGAGATCAGTCCATACTGACGCCTCCAAGGAGGGGAACGACGCCCTCAGGCGTCGCCATCGGTGCGGCCGATCAAGGCAGGCCAGGGATTTCGCTCGAACTAGATCCCCGCCACCAGTAGCACCTCCTGTACAGAATCGGCGACCAAGAGGAAGCGCAGCCCAACCAGGTTGGCACGCACGCCGAACAGGAGAGGAGGGGAGGCGCCAAATCACGCGCACCGACCGCTGCAGAAGCCGTCGCCGGCCGCCAACGACCACGGATCCCGCCGCCCGCGCAGCCGGGACACCCGATCCACCGCCCGCACGGCTGCTAGCCGCCCGTGCCTTGCCAATGGAGCCGCCGCTCCAGATCCGGGGTTCCCCACGCAGAAGCAGCCCCACCGCCACCATCCTTGGCGCCCCGGGCTTGCCCGACGGCGGACTCAGGCGGCGACGAGGTGGGACGAGGTGGGGAGGGGGTTGTGGCGGCGCGGCTAGGGTTCCCCCGCCGCCGCTGGGGGAGGCGACGCGGGGGTCGCACGCGGGGCCAAATTGGTATAGTTTGGTTGGTGCTTACGAATGCGGTCTAAAATTGGGGGAGAATTTCATTTCCCCGGCCTCTGCACCAACTAGGGATGCATACGGCCTTTTTAAGTATGAGCACTAGGATTTTTAATCTCGGTTATGCACTGAGCCTAGTCCTCTATAAGTGTCAATAATAACTTTGTATTAAATCAGCTACATTTATTTTGAAACAAAGGAAGTATTAGATAATTGCCCGCGCGTTGTCACAGGATATAAATACTCTAATATGTTAACATGTGATTTCCTCCTATATAGATATGATTGTATAACAGATGTTACCAATTCACTATGTTAATATATTCTAGGTGTTTGGTGTCAAACAAAACCATGTAGAAGAGCGGTAGAAAATCAACAGAGGAACACTAATATTCTTACATGGAAAATTCTCAAGTTGGGGTAAAATCCACGGATTGAAGTTGTCCAAATGTTCTCCCCCCATTATCAAATATGAGATATAACAAGTTCTTCTCTAGGTAGTACTAGAGACTTTGGTGTCGTCTCCTGCGACGGTGAGGCTATGCATGTACAGTATTAGACCTCACCCTATTTTTCACCAAGTTCTTCTCTAGGTTGCCATTTTCTTAGTTATGGGTCTTTATGCAACTTGTTGCATGCCTACCTCCATTTTTCATTGAATGCAGCTTCGCGGTCTTGAAGCACCCCAACCTCCACGTGTTTTGAGCGGTCATGGTTGACCGGTTGAACAGTTAACCATTGACTTTAACAAAGAAAAAAAAATCAAGAATTCAAAAATGCTCACGGATTTTGAAAAAAAAATCACAAGCTTCAAAACGTTCATTATTTTGAAAAAACTCCATTGATTTTAAAATTTCCATCAAATTTGAAAAAGTTCATAGATTTTTAAAAAAGTTCGCCAAACTTAAACAAGTTTGTGAATTTTGAAAAGGAGTTCATAATATTTGTGAAAAGTTCATCAATTTTGGAAAAAATCACAAAAAATGAAATAATTTCATCATTTTTGAAAAAAATCATCGAATTTGGACAAAAAATCACAAAATCTAAGAAACTTCTTCAAATCTGAAAAAATTCATCATTTTCTGAAAAAATGTTCATGATTTGAAAAGGGAAATAAAAAAGTAAATGCAAAGAAAAGAAAATAGAAACGGAACAAGGAAACAAATAAAAAAGGTGACCTCTCAATTTACAGCGAACTGAAGAAAGGAGAAAATGAAAAAAAGTTAATAAGCACAAACATGAAGATGGCGTAGTAGTTGCTTGCTGTTCTGTGGGAATCAAGAGGTCTCAAGTTTGAACCTCGTCCCCGCACCTTTTTTGAAAGCTTAGCGGGAAACAAAAAAATCTATGTCTTTCACAAAAGCAAAACCGTGCCTTCCATGAAAGGGAAAAACACATTTTCTTTCATTTCCAACAGGAAGCAAAACCATGTCTCTCGCAGAAGCCAAAAGAACATGTTTTTTTTCATTTCCGAGAGGCACGGTCGTGCCTCTCGCGAAAGCAAAACCGTGTCTTTTGCGAAAGCAAAACCGTATCTCTTACGAAAAAAACACGTTTTTCCCGTTTCCGAGAGGCGCAACCGTGCCTCTCACAGAAGAAAAACCGTGCCTCTCGCGAAAGCAAAACTGTGTCTCTCGCGAAAAAAACACATTTTCATGCTAAATTTTAAAAAAGATATTGAAATGCTAAGAAAAAACAGTGAAAATGGTGAAGCAAAAAGACCAAGAAAACAATCTAAAAAGCTGAAAATGCATGCGAAAAAATAAAATCTAGAGGAAGTGTCCAAAGCGCGCCGTGGCGACGGCAAGAGCGCACAGTGACCCTTGGGAGACTTCCGAAGAAGCGCTCACCAGTTAGTTGCTCCCTCATCTAGTGGTTCGCTTCTTGGATAGCACCCACGTAAATGGCGCCGGGCTTCGCTTTGCTTTAAGTTGTACTACCTCCGTCTGAAAATACTTGTGCTAGAAATGGTTGTATCTATATTTATTTTAGTTATAGATACATCTATTTTATCTATTTCTTGGACAAGTATTTCCGGATGGTGTGGCTCATTGCTAGAAATGGGAATACAAAATATGGAGTAATCCTAGGTGTGGCTCATTGCGACAGTGTAGCAATCACACTGGCAAGCGCAATTAGTTGGCCCACATGTCGATCATTGTCCCATCATTTTATATGTTACTTTGGCACTCTCCTTTTAGTTTCTTTCTGTTTTTCTTTATCTTTTTTTTGTGGTTTCTAGTCAGTTCGAGTTTTCAATTCGCCTTTTTTCATTCATGAGTGTTTTTCTTTAAATGCGTCAATATTTTTAATTTGTGAATGTACTGGATTCTGTAAATATTTTCCAAATTCTTCTGCATTTATGATTTTTTTATTGATTTCTTTTTTTGCGGGGTTGTTTATTGATTTCCAGATATTAAAAAGTGTCCAAGCAAAATACTAAAGGAAAATAAAAAGGAGATAAAAAAAAGAAAACAGAGGACAACCCGAAATAACATGAAGAAAAGCCAGTGTAGACTCGGTTGCGCTAGTGACCTACTCTCTCCATCACATGATATAAGAGGGTTTTTTACACTACACTAGTATGAAAAAAAAGCTCTTATAATATAGGACTAGTGTAAAAAGTGTTCTAATATTATAGGACGGAGGAAGTAGCACACAAGCAAAAATGAGCATCTGCCAATGTATTCGGCGTATACCTCGTGGGTGGTATAGCTATTGGGTAGACTTATGTATAACAGTTTTTTTTTGCTTCTAGCAAGGTTTCAAGGTTTTTTCAGTCTTTTCTTTTCCTGTGTTTTCAAATGGTTTCTTTCAATTTTTTATTTTATGTTTACTTTTCACTTTGCATGTTTTTCATCTCGTTTCTTCTTTTTTCTAATTCAATGATATTTTCATATTCGTGAATATTTGTTTATTCTTATTACTTTTATATTTATGTCTTTTTAAATCCCTGTGCATTTTTTACATTACATAAATATTTTAAAAATCAAGTAATATTTTCATAGTTGTAAGTAAGTTCAAAAGCAATTTTTCAAAGTAGTGAATATTCTAAATTTTATTATTTTTTATTTCTTGAATATTATTTAATTCATGACCAGTTTGTAAAACTTGTGAAATTTTTGAATTCACAAAATTTAACAAACCTGTAAAAAACAAAGTTGATTTTTAAGCCAATTATTACTAGTTTGGCAAATGAGGATGATACTGGTGCTGGACCGTCTGCTTAGGATGATGATTAGGAGGAGATGGCACTTGATGAACCAGAGGATGATGGTGCTGAGGATGATCTCACGTCTGATGATGAGGAGACCAAGGAGTTAGAGGAGGACTGCTGAGCCTTCGGGGCGCTAACATCGCCCTTTTCCTTTTTGGTGTCTTGATTCCAAAGGGGGAGAGAGATCTATTAGGTCGTCGGGGATTTACATGGGTGGGAATCACGAGCTCGTTTTCTTGGTAGTTATTGCTTGCTTGTGATTCCTTGCTTAGTCGAAGTATTTGCTTTGGTTGGTGAACTTATTTGCTTGGAGACATCTTGTTGCGTGGTGTGAGACATGTTACCCCCTATCTATTTATCTTTATCATGCCGTTTATGGTTGCAGAGCTATGCTTATTATTGTTGCCCTTATATGTTGCTTCACCTCATATTTTTTTGCAAATGCATGCTTTTGTGTATTCATTTTGTTTGTAACCTATTGCCAGTGTGTTAAATCTAGGGGTAGTGTTGAGCCTAGTGTGAGTACTTTGCATTTCAAAAACAAATAGTACCTCTGTACCAAAATACTTATAGCTGGGGGAAACCAGTACAAGTTCCCACCTACAAGTATTTTGGTACAGAGGGAGTACATAATAGTGCTCACGTCTAGGGGGAGCCCATCTATATATTTTAGACCCTATGTATTTGTGACGCCTTTGATTTGACCGTACATTAATCATACACGCAAACGTGAACGATCAAGATCAGGGACTCACGGGAAGATATCACAACACAACTCTACCAATAAAATAAGTCATACAAGCATCATATTACAAACCAGGCGCCTCAAGGGCTCGAATACAAGAGCTAGAATAGACGAGTCAGCGGAAGCAACAATATCTGAGTACAGGCATAAGTTAAACAAGTTTGCCTTAAGAAGGCTAGCACAAACTAGGATACAGATCGAAAGAGGCGCAGGCCTCCTGCCTGGGATCCTCCTAAACTACTCCTAATCATCGTCAGCGGCCTGGACGTAGTAGTAGGCACCTCCAGTGTAGTAGGAGTCGTCGTCGACGGTGGCGTCTGGCTCCTGGACTCCATCGTCTGGTCGCAGCAATCGGGTATAGAAAGGGGGAAAGGGGGGAGCAAAGCAACTGTGAGTACTCATCCAAAGTACTCGCAAGCAAGGAGCTACACAACATATGCATGCATTGGTATCAAATGGAAACGGGGTAGCATATGTGGACTGAACTGCAGAAAGCCGGAATAAGAGGGGGATAGCTAGTCCTATCGAAGTCTACGCTTCTGGTAACCTCCATCTTGCAGCAGAAGAAGAGAGTAGATGGAAAGTTCACCAAGTATCATCGCATAGCATAATCCTACCCAGTGATCCTCCCCTCGTCACCCTGTGAGAGAGCGACCACCAGTTGTATCTGGCACTTGGAAGGGTGTGTTTTATTAAGTATCCGGTTCTAGTTGTCCTAAGGTCAAGGTACAACTCCAGGTTGTCCTTTTACTGAGGGACACAACTATTCGAATAGATCAACTTCCCTACAGGGGTGCACCACATTTCCCAACACGCTCGATCCCCTTTGTCCGGACACACTTTTCTGGGTCATGCCCGGCCTCGGAAGACACGTCGCAGCCCTACCTAGGCACAGCAGAGAGGTCAGCACGCCGGTCTAAATCCTATGGCGTAGGGGTCTGGGCGCATCGCCCCTTGCACACCTGCATGTTGCGTGGGCGGCCAGAGACCAGACCTAGCAACCTCCATTACAAAGGAAGTTGTGTTACGCGGTCCAACCCGGCGTGCGCTGCTCAGTTGCTGACGTCACGAAGGCTTCGGCTGATACCATGACGTCGAGTGCCCATAACTGTTCCTGCGTAGTTGTTTAGTGCGTATAGGCCAGTGGCCAGACTCAGATCAAATACCCAGATCTTGTTAAGCGTATTAATTGAATTATCCACGGACGCTGACCAGGGCCAGGCCCACCTCTCTCTTAGTGGTCTCAACCTGCCCTGTCGCTCCGCCTCAAAGTAACAGTCGGGGGCCGTCAGGAACCCAGGACCACCACTACCTGGGTGGAACCACCTGCCCCTTCAGCCCCCAACATTGGAATCACTTGCGGGTACTCACCGAGCTGACCCGACTTTAGCCACAACATGTAATATGTCTAAACTATATAGAATATACCCGTGATAATCTCCCGAGTGATCACGGCCCGATAGTATAGCATGGCAGACAGACAAGAATGTAGGGCACTGATGATAAACTAGCATCCTATACTAAGCATTTAGGATTGCAGGTAAGGTATCAACAGCTGTAGCAACAATGACAGGCTATGCATCAGAATAGGATTAACGGAAAGCAGTAACATGCTACACTACTCTAATACAAGTAGTAGAGAGAAGAGTAGGCGAGATCTGGTGATCAAGGGGGGGGGGGCTTGCCTGGTTGCTCTGGCAAGAAGGGTCCGTCATCGATGTAGTCGATCTCAGGGGTACCGACATCGGTCTCGGGGTCTACCAGAAAGAAGTAACGGGGGAACACAATAAATAACAGAGCAATCAAAGCATCACAAAGCATAACATGGCAATACACGATGCTAGAGGTGACCTAACGTAGTACTAGGTGATATCGAAAAAGGGGAGAAACATCTGGGAAAGTATTTCCGGTGTTACGCGTTTTCAGACAGATGAACCGGAGGTGAAATGTTGCAGGTTCGCTATGCTAGGGACGCGTGGCTGACGAACGGGCTACGCATTCAGATTCGTCTCGTCGTTCTGAGCAACTTTCATGTACAAAGTTTTTCCATCCGAGCTACGGTTTATTTTATGACGTCAGCAGTCAACAGGGGTGTGAACTGGTCAAACTGACGTGTGGGACCCACCTGTCATTGTCTAACTAACTAACTAACTGTTTAGTTAGAGTAATTAGCAGGTTAATTAGGTTTAATAGTTAGTTATCAGAATTAATTTAGTTAATTAATTCTTTAATGAATTAATTAATATTTTAATTAATTTTAATTATTATTTTTAATTAATTCTCCTTCTTCTTCTTTTTTATAACATTCTGGGGTGGGGCCCCCTTGTCATAGGCCAAATGCCTTAACGGGCGCTGGGCAAAAGGGGCAATGGGCGAAGCCGCAGCCTGCCCTGGTAGTGAGGCGAGGTCGTGCCAGCACTGGTTTCGGGCGCGGGCGTCGGCGATCATGGCCAGAAGCTGGCGAGGCCGAGCGCGCCCGGCGGAGGGTGGCGCCGGCGGTCAGCAGTAGCGGGATGGGAGTGGACGGCGATGCGGCAGAGGCCAGGAGAGAGGCGCGAGGCACGGGGAGCGAGCAGCTCTAGATGGCCGCAGCGATGGCGGCCGGGGCGGGGCACGGCAAGACGTCGGTCGGGGCGGCGCGACGAGTGGAGGCGCGCGGTGGCGTGGGGCGAGCAGGGGAGGTAGCTGCAGTAGGGGGCAGCATCACAACGGCGGGTAGGGGCGACGCGGCTGTGCGCGGTGACGCATGGCCAGGCGCGCGCGGGAGTGTGGTCGGAGCTGCGGTGGCCAGGAGATGCGGGCGCTGGTAGCAGAGTGGCGAAGCAGGAGCAGCGCAGCAGCAGGGGCAGTCGCCGTTGGTGATGTGAGCGGCAGCGGGCAACAGCGAGCGTGGCGGAGGCGCGGCCACACATAGGCGGCTGGTAGCGGGGCACCGCGGGGTGTGGCTCGGGCGCATGGCACGGCGACGCTCGGCCACACGAGAAGGGGAGCGGCGCGCGGCGGCAGTGCGTAGAGGCGACGCACGGGAGCGTGTGTGGCCACGTGAGCGCGTGCACGGGCACGGGACGGCGGGCACGACGACGTCCGTCACGGGGAGAGGGGAGAGGCCGGAGCCTCACTTGCGGTGTAGGGAAACAACAGCGTGCTCGAGGAGGAGGACGAGGAGGCGACGACAGCGGGGCGAGGTGGCGCCGGTGATTTGGCGATGGTGCACAACGGCGTGGGTGAAGGGGTCGGGGCGACGAGCGGCTTCGGTCAGGCGGTGCCGCGCGCGAGGAGAGCGGCGCGGGGTCGAGGTGGTGGTGAGGGGCGGCGGCGGTGATGGGTCGGGGCGGTTCGCCCGATCCTGATCCAGAACGCGTGTGGGAGGGGGAGTGGGGATCGTGTGGAGGAGGGTTAGGGTTTCGGTGCCCCTGGAGGGGGGTTATTGGCCTGGGGCTGGGTCGGCCTGGTGGCCTAGTCGCGAGTTGGGCCGGTGGGGGGGGGGGTTGGCCCTTATATATATATTTGTTCTTTTTTTTAGTTTCTTTTAATTATACTTTTTACTTAACATTAAAATGAACCCTAAATTAGTAATACCACGAAACCCACTGCCCCAAAAGGTTTTACCCCAAAACAATTTAGTTTAGAATTTTATTAATTATGAAAGCCTTTAAATATCGGTTTTTGCTACTGTTTTATTCACCTTAGAGTATTTAAACATTTTTAAGTGGGGTTTCTTCTCCAGAGTTACCTATGCATTAATTGGCACAACCCGAACATTTTAGTTTTAAAGTTTGAAAACTTTTATTGTTTGACTTAGATTTTGAATACGAATTTGAATCGGTTTCAAAGCAAGGTGAGTTTATCAATAGTAACCAAGGTGATGTGGCATCATTATCAGGTAATTACTGTAGCTTAATTATCTGGGCGTCACAAATCTCCTCCACTACAAGAAATCTCGTCCCGAGATTTAAGAGGTAGAGCAAGGGGGAAAGGTCTGGTTGCGATATTCTAACGGATCTTCTCGGTCTTGGCTGCTCTTCTCGAAGAAGTTAATCCCTTTCGTTGATGTCTTCATTTCTCTGCTCCAGGTCATCATGATGAAGTCGACTACTTTTCTTCGGAAATTCGATCGTACTTACGAATAGGTTAAGGGGTAACTTCGGAAGAACGGTCCTTTACAAGGCTGATTATCTCGTAGTTCACTCAGGGAAGGTGGCAGAAAGAATCTCTTGAACTAAAACTTAAGAAATTCATTGAGAACAACGTAAGAAGGTACAATAAGAGGTTTCAAGCAGATAGGCAACCGTTCATTGCGTGTAACAGAGGGTGAAAGGTTTCAAAGCGATGTGAATAAGTATTGTGTCTGATACCAGAATAGACCATCTCTAGAAAGGTGGCTCGTGAATTACGTACGAGGCCATGCGCGATGAATAACTTTGGAAACAGGGATGTACAGGAGAGTCAGGTTTCGATCCTATGGAACTGTGGGTTATGGGCCCACCATGTGGGTTAAAAGTAGGGAGGGCACTGTCACCTTGCATGATTATGATAGCAAGATAGGTCAGAGGATAGCATGTCAGTTATGTTGGCAACAAAGTTTGGTACCAAGGGCGAGGGATGAAGAGAACCATATTCATGCTCGTCGAACGAGGCGGACCAATCGTGTAACACCCACAATGCGGCTACATCTCCCACGTGTTGGGGCACGACTTAGAGGCATAGCCGCATGGTAGGCATGTCGCAAGAGGGGTAATCTTTACACATCCCATGTACTGAATAAGAAAGGGATAAAGAGTTGGCTTACAATCGCCACTTCACACAATACATAAATATATCATACATCATCCAGAATACAATCATGGTCCGACTACGGAACCAAAATAAAGAAAGACCACCCCAAATGCTAGATCCCCGATCACCCCAACTGGGCTCCTATACTGATCATCCGGAAAAGAAACATAGTAACGGCCTGAATCCTCGTCGAACTCCCACTTGAGTTCGGTAGCATCCCCTACACTGGCATCATCGGCACCTGCATCTGTTTGGAAGTATCTGTGAGTCACAGGGACTTAGCAATCTCACACCCTCGCGATCAAGACTATTTAAGCTTAAGGGTAGGAAAGGGTAGTGAGGTGGAGCTGCAGCAAAGCACTAAGCATATATGGTGGCTAACTTACGCAAATGAGAGCGAGAAGAGAAGCAAAGCGCGGTCGAGAAGCTAATAGTGATCAAGAAGTGATCCTGAAGCTACTTACGTTCAAGCATAACACGAGACCGTGTTCTCTTCCCGGACTCCGCCGAAAAGAGACCATCACGGCTACACACGCGGTTGATTCATTTTAATTAAGTTAAGTGTCAGGTTTTCTACAACCGGATATTAACAAATTCCCATCTGCCCATAACCGTGGGCACGGCTTTCGAAAGTTCAAAACCCTGCAGGGGTGCCCAACTTAGCCCATCACAAGCTCTCACGGTCAACGAAGGATATTCCTTCTCCCAGGAAGACCCGATCAGACTCGGTATCCCGGTTACAAAACATTTTGACAATGGTAAAACAAGACCAGCAAAGCCTCCCGATGTGCCGACAAATCCCGATAGGAGTCGCACGCATCTCGTTCTCAGGGCACACCGGATGGGCCAGACGTCGGGTTGGCATAGACCCTGGTTGCCCAGGGGGCGCCGGACATCGCCTTGTCACACCCTAGCTAGTTCATGCATTAGAGTGTTGCATCATGTCTATTCTTTCATCAGAAACCTGAAATGGGGATGACAGAACCCCCAGCCCCCTCTGAAACCAACTAGGGTTTACTAAAAACTTTTTCAATGAACCTGAAATGCCCTTCTAAAATGCCCATCATTTTTGTCTTGGTTCAGAACCTCTGCCAAAAGTGGTGCACATTTTCCTAGGCCATCTTAGGGTCTTTGAATTAAATCATAGATATTTGGATTTGGGCATTTAAAATTATATAAAATATTTCAAATGCTCAAATATCTCCAAACTAAAATGTTTCATGTTGGAAATAATCCAACTATGGACCAGGAGTAGTTTGGTGATTTTAGGAGTTGCCTAAGTATTTTTAATAATTCAACAAAGTTGTAGAGGAATTAAAAAAACAGAAAACAGGAGAAATAACAAAAAAAACTTACCTGGTGCCCAGCACCCGGCCCACCTGCCGGCCCAGCCCAGCGCCGCGCCAGCGAGCTGCTTGCCGGCCAGGCAGGCAGGCAGGTGCCCGACGGCGGCCGCAGCGTGCGCCACGCAGCTGGCCGTCGCCCTGCTTCACCTCCTCGCCTCGTGGCTGGATGGATGAACTCCACGCCGAGCCGTGAACCCCCAGGACACCTCCATTCTCCCCCAACTCCTCTCTCTCGCGCTCCCCCGCCATGGCCGACGCCATCGCCGCCACCCCCTCGCCGTAGCCATGCCCTCCGTCAACCCCACGCCGTGCCGCCGTGTCCAGGAGCTCCGCCACCCTCCTCTCCTTCGAGCAAGCCGAGCCCCGAGCGCTCGCAAGGCCCGAGTCCACCGCATCGACCTCGACCGAACCGCCGTCGCCGGAGATCCCCTTCAACGCCGTCGTCGCTCCGGCCCGTCTCCGGCCGCATCAAGTGTTTCGTCGAACTCCCCGTGAGCTTAACCATCTTCCCCTCCCTTCTTTTCTTGCTCCCGAGCTGTGTAATGACCTCCCGAAGCTCAACCGCACCCACCGCCGTGGAGCTCGTCGCCGACGTGCTCCCGGTCATCCTCCGGCCACAACTTGGTGTCCATCATGCTCACCACGTCACATAGCACCTAACCAGCTACTCCCCGCACCTCACCGATCCCTCTAGCATCAAGTTCGCCTTCGGCCGAACTCCGGTGGCCGCCAAAGTCGTCGCCGGCGCCAACTCCGGCCACCCCGACCCCAACGGACTCCACCAAGAGCTGCGGCTCCTCCTCAGCTCCACTCTGATGGCCTCCGCGACTCGTTTGGTTGCCAGAACGGCCAAAACCACTTCCGCCGCCGCGTCGGGCTCGCCGGCGGCTAAACGCCGGTGCAGCCGACCTAGTTTTGACCGCGGGTGGGCCCTGGTTGACCCCGATGAGTCAATGACAGGTGGGGCCCAGCCCTGTTAACTAAATAGGGTTAGTTTTAATTAAACTTTAAACTAAACTAATTACCCTGACACCCTGGACCCACAGTCAGGTTTGACCTGGACGTCTCCGTTGACCCTGACGTCATTCTGACGCATGGCTGACGCAATAAATTAATTTCTGGATTTATTCTAATATAGGAAATTCCAGAATATAGTTTAAACTTCAAAAATTCATAACTTTTAATCTGTAACTCCAAATCAGACAAGTTATATATGAAAAATGATCAGAAAAATCCAATCTATCCATCTGTACTGTTTTCATGCATGATTAAACAAGTTAACTTGATGTTTAATGCAGAACAAGATAAAACACTTTAAAGGGCCATGTATGAGTTTGAAATTTGAATCTTTGGTTCAAATTGGTTCAAACCCTTCTGGTCTTAGTTGCATTAGCCCAACACACTCATATTGCCATGTTTCATGCATGCATCATATTGTCGCACATTGTTTGGTGATGGTTGTGTGTCAGTGTTCTTTGCGGCAGGTTCTGCCTCTGAGGAGTACCGTGATTACCCTAGCGAAGAGCCATATCAGTGCATCGAACCATCAGGCAAGCAACCAACCATTTGATCATATCGATACAATCCCATGTTCTCGCTCCTGCTCTCATTTACTGCATTAAGACAACGCGTTTCAAACTGCTGTGTGCTATGGTAGTTGAACCCATTTCCTCTGCATGACCTGCCATTGCCATAGTAACTAGATGAAACCCACTAGCATGTGTAGGAGTTGTTTGAGCCATATGTATGTGTTGTTCCTACCTTGCTATGCCTGCTATGCTTAGAGTCGTGTCAGGTCTGGTTCATCTGGGTGATGGGCTAGAGTGAAATGATTATGTCGGTAATGAGAGTGGTGTGGTGAACACGATTTGGTAAAGGTATCGATGAGAGGCCATGTAGGAGTACATGGTGGGTTGTTTCATTGAAGCCGACCTTAAGCACTGAGATCTGTATGTGTGATTTAAGAATCAGCTACTACCATACATTGGGCCCGAAACCAATGGACCCTCTCGGCTTCTTATTCACCCTACTTCTCTGTCCAGGAGTTGCGAGTAGTTTCTGGTGTTTGTAGCCTACTGGAGGCCGTGGACAGCGCTGACCGTAGGGGTGGGCTGTGATGCGGTAGGTACGTGGCACGGTGTACCGAATACCCGTTAGGTATCTCGGGAACCCTGTACACATCGTTCGGGGCCGTATAGGAAACCTCGGCCGGACTCCCTGCAGATGGAACCTGGATAGGCGATAAACCTGGATTAGAGACTTAGGTGATAAGGTAGGTCGTGGCCGACACCCACGTTGGGCTTCCGCTTGAAGGTTGCCGAGTACATGTCGTGTAAACGACGGTAAGTGGTGAGAGCGTGTATGAAGAAGTACACCCCTGCAGGGTTATCATGATCTATTCGAATAGCCGTGTCCGCGGTAAAGGACTACTTGGTTGCCTATACAGTTCATAGACAAGTAAATGGAAACTACTAAAAGCCTCAAGATAAGTGTGAGTGCCGAGGATGGCTCTTCCGTGGGAAGACGGAGGTGGGTCCTCGGTAGTGTATTGAAGTGGTGAGTAGTGGACTCGTGTGCGCAAAACCATTTCAAATTGGAGTCTCGTAGGATAGCCTAGCCAAGAGTCAAAGCTGGCTTGCTGCAATAACTCCACCAACCCTTCTTGATAATGTGCATGTATGTAGGATCTGATGTAAGTCTTGCTGAGTACCTTTGTACTCATGTTGCTATAATTACATTTTTTACAGAAGACGCTGCAACCCCTTCTGATGGGTTCTTCGTAGACGTTGACATCAATGAGTAGGCTAAGGCCCAGGTGGTGATCCTGAGCTTGTGAAGGACCACGTAGTATAGCTAGGCTTTCCAAGCCTCTTTTATTTTACTAGTTGTCTGTACTCAGACAAGTTACTTCCGCTGCTGGTTTGTATGACTGTATGACTTGAATGCTGGGTCGTGTGACCCGTACCTATGTGTATGTTATGTATGGCTCTCTGAGCCTTAAATAAAGTACTTGTGTCGTAGAGTCATGTTGTGATGCCTTGTTGTATTTGCACATATTGAGCATATTGTGTGTATGATTGAAATGCTTGGTATGTGTGGGATCTGACTATCTAGTTGTTTATCTTTAGTAGCCTCTCTTACCGGGAAATGTCTCCTAGTGTTACCACTGAGCCATGGTAGCTTGCTACTGCTCCGGAACACTTAGGCTGGCCGGCATGTGTCCTTCTTCGTTCCCGTGTCTGTCCTTTCGGGGAAATGTCACGCATTGAGTACCGGAGTCCTGTTAGCCTGCTACAGCCCGGTTTACCGGAGTCCTGCTAGCCCAGTGGTACAGCCCGGACCCACTTGCTGATGACCGACACGTTCGTTGCTGGGTCATGGATGCCTGTCCCTGTAAGTCTGTGCCACTTTGGGTTTACGACTAGCCATGTCAGCCCGGGCTCCTTATCATATGGATGCTAGCGACACTATCATATACGTGTGCCAAAAGACGCAAACGGTCCCGGGCAAAAGTAAGACGACACCCGTGGGAATACCGTGCATGAGGCCGCAAAGTGATATGAGGTGTTACATGCTAGACCTATGTGGCATCGAGTCGGGGTCCTGACAGCGTTGGCATCAGAGCTGGACTGCCTGTAGGTTCTCCAAGCCAAACTGGTCGATGTTGAGTCTAGAAATTCTTTAGTTATATGTATGGGAATTATTTGTGAATTGGAACGTAAGGCTCTTTTTTACTCCTTTATCTTATGACATTCTGATCTGAGTCAGTCTATTCTTCCACCGGGGGTTAAGGAATTAGGATCTTTTCTCTCTATCAGGTTCACGTGTTACTAATCAGTAGTACCTTATAGGTTTGATGGATACAAGCCTAGTTCAGTTCTACTACCACATTATGTTGCTAGGATGGACTCAGAACTTTGATATGATGTTGTTGAGTGTGTATGAAATCCTTTGTCAAATGTCTCAAAATCCTTTTTGAGCATTTACAGCTGTTATGCTGTCGAAATTTTGCTAGAAATTCTAATGCCTTTGCATTATGGTTGTGCTTTCAGATGGCCACTCACGACCTCAATCAAGTGGTTCGCCTGACTCGATGCCTAGATGTACCCGGCCATACTGCCATGTTGGTCAGGGTAATGACTGAGGCTGGATACCGTTGGTATCCTGAGTACACGGTCGAAGAGCAATTTCGAGACTTTAATCAAAGCCAGTATCTCTGCACTGTCAGGATATTTCCATCTTATCCTGGATCCACCGAGCCCCTTCACTGCTCCTATGGACTCGGGGTTACTATTGAGATGGCTGTGCAGGATGCCGCCTACTCTATGATGACCATCATGCGAGTCAGGACTGGCCTATTCCGGGACTCTGATTTCCGGTATATGCCAGCATCACTTCCGGGAGCACAAGGGTATCTCCAGGCTATCTATGCTGACCCCACTCAGGAGGATTCACGGACTCGCACCACTGCTGAGATGCTCGAGGATAAGGACCGTGAAAATCGGGCCTTGAGGCTAGAGCTTTTCAATACCCGTGCTGACCATTGGGCCACTTTGACTCGGTTTGCACCGGCTGTGCAAGCTGGATATTCGGATATGCGCGATCTCTATCCTGTGAGATCTGCTCTGCCAGACGTGATGGGTTGGCGTGATGTAGGAGGCATCACCCCACCTCGTGGTCCCCGCAGGCCACCGTCTGTTGGTCCAAGACCTCATCCTAGCCCCTATGGTCCACAAGCTCCGCGAGATCGTCTGTTCCCGGATGATCATGTTGAGCTTCCCGGCTATGGAGGTGACTTCTACGAGGACTACTACGGATCGGTCTGAGTTAGTGGTAGTATCACTAGTTCGTACTAGCTGTGTCGTCTATCGTCCTGCGTGACTCGTGGGATATGACCTAGTTTGTACCGCCTTCCGGAGGTGTAGAAAAATAATGTATAGGAGCTCGGAGTGCCTCCGATGTGATGTAATCTTCTTTTCACCGTAATAGTACCTTGTTTGGTCTTGTACTAAACCTTGTATGGTGTGTATGACGATGGAATAAAAGGAGCAGTTTCTGTATCTACCATGTCATACGGATGATCATCTTGCATTCCGAGTTATTCCTTACATTCTGTATTCTATGTCGGAATCTTATCATTCTGACTAAATCATTGTCTTGTTTACCTAGGATGGTCAACACGCGCAATAACCCTGTTTCCCAAGAGCAGGCCGAAGGCAGTGAAGTCGGGAATGCAAACCCGCCTCACCCTCCTTCCCTAGCCGAAGTTATGCTGGAAGCCGAGAGAAACAAGCGGGAGACCAACCGTTTGTTGGAGCGTATTGAACAGAACACAGCACACCATCAGAGGACTAACTTGGTGACACTCAGTGATTTCATCAAGTTACATCCACCCACGTTCCACCACTCCGTCGAGCCTCTCGACGCTGATGACTGGCTTCGCAGTATTTCTCACAAACTGCGTTCCGCGCTAGTAGCTGAGGCTGACAAGGTCACCTTTGCTGCATATCATCTTGAAGGCCCCGCCAGTCTATGGTGGGAGAATTATGGAGCTATGCGCCCAGTGGACCATGTCACTACTTGGGCTGAATTCAGCGAGGCTTTCCGTGAACATCACATTCCGAAGGGTCTCATGGACCGTAAACGTGAGGAATTTTGCAGTTTCACTCAAGGCCGACTCTCTGTGGATGCTTACAGCAGGGAGTTCGGTAACCTCGCACGATATGCAACTGAGGAAGTTTCTACTGATGCCAAGAAGCAAGCAAGGTTCCGTAAGGGACTTAGTCCTGAGCTTCGCCGCGACCTCCGTCTGCATGAGTGCACATCTTTTCAGAAGCTTGTTAACAAGGCCATCAGTGCTGAGACTGGTCAGACTGATTATGACGCAACACGCAAGCATGGCCGTGACATGGGTTCCTCATCCGGTGCTGGTCCTCAGAAGCGCCGCGTGTGGGTGCCTAACACTGCCCTGCCACCCAGGTTCACACTGAGGCCATCCTTCCAGGCGCCTCGCCCCGTTCAACAGTTTGCACCAGCCAAGCCCTATGGTGGTCCAACCAACAATGCTCCTCCACGCACCAGTTCCGTGACTTGCTTTAAGTGTGGGGAATCGGGCCACTATATGCGCGAGTGTCCCCAAACCAACCCCAACCAATCTGCTAAAGCTGTTGGCCGTGGCAAGCCGACAGGGAAAGTGTTCTACGCCAAGCCGGCCACCGCTGCACGTGGCCATGTCAACTGTATCTCTGCCGAAGAAGCTCAAGAGGATCCCAACGTCGTTCTCGGTACGCTCCTTGTTAATTGCCACCCGGCATTTGTTCTTTTCGATACAGGAGCATCTCATTCATTTATATCCGAGAGCTATGCTCGTCTGCATAACACCACATTCTGTGAGATGCCCACCTCTATGGTAATTCAAACTCCGGGATCCAAATGGCAAACCTCCAGGGTAAGTCATGGAAATGAAATCCAAGTTGACAGACTTGTTTTCCTTGCATCTTTGATAGCTCTTAAATCTTCAGATATTAATATCATCTTGGGTATGGACTGGATGTCAGCCCATCATGCCAAAATTGATTGCTTCTCTAGGACTGTTCAACTCACCCATCCTTCGGGGAAGATAGTCAATGTCTTGACCCGAATAGCCAAGCGACAGTTATATTCTCTTAACGCCAGCCCTTTGCCAGACCTTGAGGACGTTCCGGTAGTCCGTGACTTCCCGGATGTCTTCCCAGAGGAATTGCCAGGTGTTCCACCTGACAGGGATGTTGAGTTCGTAATAGACCTCATTCCAGGAACCGTCCCGATTGCTAGAAGACCTTATAAGATGGCACCACTAGAACTAGCCGAGCTTAAGAAACAACTCAATGAGTCCTTGAAAAAGGGTTTCATCCGACCTAGTTCATCTCCGTGGGCTTGCCCCGTCCTCTTCGTCAAGAAGAAGGATGGTACGGACCGGATGGTTGTAGATTATCGACCTGTCAATTTGGTCACAATCAAGAACAAATATCCGCTCCCCAGGATCAACGACCTGTATGATCAGCTCGCTGGATCCTCAATCTTCTCCAAAATGGATTTGAGGTTGGGCTACCATCAAATCAAAATCAGGAACGGGGACATTCCTAAAACGGCCTTTGTTACTCAATATGGCCAATACGAGTACACCGTCATGTCCTTCGGTTTAACCAACGCTCCAACCACCTTTTCTCGGTTAATGAACTCAATCTTCATGGAGTATTTGGATAAATTCGTCGTGGTTTACCTCAATGATATACTCATCTACTCCAAGAACGAGGAAGAACATGCCGAACATCTAAGGCTAGTGTTGAAGAAACTTCGAGAGCATCGTCTTTATGCCAAATTTTCTAAATGTGAATTTTGGTTGTCAGAAGTGACCTATCTGGGTCATGTAATATCTGGTAAAGGTATTGCTGTTAACCCTGAGCGAGTTCAAGCCGTCCTTAATTGGACTCCACCTGAATCGGTCAAGCAAGTTTGGAGTTTTCTGGGCTTAGCGAGCTATTGCCGTCGCTTTGTCGAAAATTTCTCCAAAGTTGCAAAACCTCTAACCGAACTCCTCAAGAAAGATAAAAAGTTCGAATGGACTCCACAATGTGAGCACAGTTTTCAGGAACTGAAAAGACGCCTGACTTCTGCTCCTGTACTGGTACCGCCAGATTTCTCTAAGGACTTTGTTATCTACTGCGACGCCTCGCGACAAGGACTAGGTTGTATTCTCATGCAAGATCGACACGTAATTGCTTACGCTTCACGGCAATTGCACCCACATGAGGAGAATTATCCTACTCATGATCTAGAGCTTGCAGCTGTAGTCTATGCACTTAAAACCTGGCGACATTACCTCCTCGGTAATCGTTGCGAGATATTCACTGATCATCAAAGTCTGAAGTACATCTTCACCCAACCGGATTTGAATCTCAGGCAAAGACGTTGGGTCGAGTTCATCACAGATTTCGACTTAGGAATAACTTACACCCCAGGGAAAGCCAACGTCATAGCTGATGCGCTAAGTCATAAATCTTATTGTAACAACCTGATGTTACAACAAAGTCAACCACTTCTCCATGAGGAATTTCGGAAGCTTAACCTTCACATTGTTCCTCAAGGATTCCTTTCCACCATGGTGGCGAAACCTACCCTTACGGATCAGATCATCAAAGCACAGAAGGTAGATCCGGGAATTTCCCGCATCAAGAGAAACATCAGGAAAGGAGTTGCGAATTGTTTCTCCATTGATGATCAAGGGGTCGTATACTTCGAGAATCGGCTAGTGGTTCCCAAGGTGCGAAACCTGAGGCGATTGATCCTTAAGGAAGCTCATGAATCTCCTCTCACCATTCATCCCGGTAGCACTAAGATGTATCAGGATCTACGCCAGAGGTTCTGGTGGACTAGGATGAAGAGAGAAATTGCTCAGTATATTGCTAACTGCGACGTCTGCCGTCGTGTAAAAGCAGAGCATCAACGGCCTGCTGGCACCCTTCAACCCCTAGCTATTCCTGAATGGAAATGGGATAAAATTGGTATGGACTTCATTACCGGTTTTCCCAGAACCAAGAGAGGGAATAATGCTATCTTCGTCGTTGTCGATCGTCTTTCCAAAGTGGCCCATTTCTTACCTGTTCGTGAGAGTATAACTGCTAGTCAGTTGGCAGACTTGTACATCTCCCGAATAGTGTCTCTCCATGGTGTTCCTTTGGAAATTAACTCGGATCGAGGAAGTCTTTTCACCTCTCAATTTTGGGAAAGTTTCCAAAATGCTATGGGAACCCGCCTTTCTTTTAGCACCGCTTTCCACCCTCAATCAAGTGGTCAAGTGGAACGCGTCAACCAGATTCTAGAAGACATGCTTCGAGCCTCTGTTATCTCATTCGGAATGCATTAGGAGAAGTGCCTTCCATTTGCCGAATTCGCTTATAACAACAGCTATCAATCTAGCTTGGGTAAAGCCCCTTTTGAAGTTCTCTATGGACGACGGTGTCGAACACCCCTTAATTGGTCAGAAACCGGGGAAAGACAATTCTTTGGCCCGGATATGATCCAAGAAGTAGAAGAGCAAGTTCGCGTCGTTCGTGAAAAGTTGAAAACAGCCCAATCTCGTCAAAAGAGTCAATATGACCGAAAACATAAGGCTATGACTTTCGAGGTTGACGAGAAGGCTTACCTTCGGGTTACTCCTCTGAAGGGAACCCATCGTTTCGGTATCAAAGGCAAATTGGCTCCCCGTTACATTGGACCTTTTCGTATTCTCGCTAAACGAGGAGAAGTTGCCTACCAGTTGGAACTATCTCCACATCTCTCCAGAGTCCATGATGTCTTCCACTCTCAACTCAGGCGTTGCTTCTCGGATCCTATCCGTGGAGTGGACCACGAAACGCTTGATCTCCAAGATAATCTCACGTATCGAGAGTACCCCATTCGTATCCTCGATCAGGCCGAGCGTACCACTCGACGTCATAATATCAAGTTTATCAAAGTTCAATGGTCGCACCATTCTGAGGATGAAGCAACTTGGGAAAGGGAGGATCGTCTTCGACTCGAGTATCCCGCCTTCTTTCCGGAGGAACCCAAATCTCGGGACGAGATTCTTTTGAGTGGGGGTGAGTTATCACACCCTAGCTAGTTCATGCATTAGAGTGTTGCGTCATGTCTATTCTTTCATCAGAAACCTGAAATGGGGATGACAGAACCCCCAGCCCCCTCTGAAACCAACTAGGGTTTACTAAAAACTTTTTCAATGAACCTGAAATGCCCTTCTAAAATGCCCATCATTTTTGTCTTGGTTCAGAACCTGTGCCAAAAGTGGTGCACATTTTCCTAGGCCTGTTGGAAATATGCCCTAGAGGCAATAATAAAAGTATTATTATATTTCATTGTTCATGATAATTGTCTTTTATTCATGCTATAACTGTATTATCCGGAAATCGTAATACACGTGTGAATACTTAGACCACACAATGTCCCTGGTAAGCCTCTAGTTGACCAGCTCGTTGTGATCAACAGATAGTCATGGTTTCCTGACTATGGACATTGGATGTCGTTGATAACGGGATCACATCATTAGGAGAATGATGTGATGGACAAGACCCAATCCTAAGCATAGCATAAAAGATCGTGTAGTTCGTTTTGCTAGAGCTTTGCAAGTGTCAAGTATCTCTTCCTTCGACCATGAGATCGTGTAACTCCCGGATACCGTAAGAGTGCCTTGGGTGTACCAAACGTCACAACGTAACTGGGTGACTATAAAGGTGCATTACAGGTATCTCCGAAAGTAGCTGTTGGGTTGACACAGATCGAGACTGGGATTTGGCACTCCGTATGACGGAGAGGTATCTCTGGGCCCACTCGGTAATGCATCATCATATTGAGCTCAATGTGACCAAGGTGTTGGACACGGGATCATGCATTACGGTACGAGTAAAGTGACTTGCCGGTAACGAGACTGAACAAGGTATTGGGATACCGACGATCGAGTCTCGGGCAAGTAACGTACCGATTGACAAAGGGAATTGCATACAGGGTTTGATCGAATCCTCGACATAGTGGTTCATCCAATGACAACATCGAGGAGCATGTGGGAGCCATCATGGGTATCCAGATCCCGCTGATGGTTATTGACTGAGAGAGTCTCGGTCATGTCTGCATGTCTCCCGAACCCGTAGGGTCTACACACTTAAGGTTCAGTTACGCTAGGGTTATAGGGATATGTATATGCAGTAACCCGAATGTTGTTCGGATTCCCGGATGAGATCCCGGACGTCACGAGGAGTTCCGGAATGGTCCGGAGGTAAAGATTTATATATGGGAAGTCCTGTTTCGGGCATCGGGACAAGTTTCGGGGTTATCGGTATTGTACCGGGACCACCGGAAGGGTCCCGGGGGTCCACCGGGTGGGTCCACCTGTCCCGGGGGGCCACATGGGCTGTAGGGGGGTGCGCCTTGGCCTAATGGGCCAAGGGCACCAGCCCCACATAGGCCCATGCGCCTAGGGTTTAAGGGGGCAAGAGTCCTAGGAGGGTAAGGCACCTCCTAGGTGCCTTGGGGGGAGGGAAAACCCCCCTTGGCCGCCGCACCCCCTAGGAGATTGGATCTCCTAGGGCCGGCCACCCCCCCTTGGCACCCCTATATATAGTGGGGGAGAGGAGGGACTTCATACCTGAACGCCCTGGCCTTTGGTTGCCTCCTTCTCCCTCCCCAACACCTCCTCCACCTCCATAGTGCTTAGCGAAGCTCTGCCGGAGTACTGCAGCTCCATCAACACCACGCCGTCGTGCTGCTGCTGGTGCCATCTCCCTCAACCTCTCCTCCCTTCCTTGCTGGATCAAGAAGGAGGAGACGTGGCTGTTCCGTACGTGTGTTGAATGCGGAGGTGCCGTCCGTTTAGCGCTGGTCATCGGTGATTTGGATCACGTCGAGTATGACTACATCATCACCTTGCAAGCTTCCGCACGCGATCTACAAGTGGTATGTAGATGCAAACTCTCTCCCTAGACTCGTTGCTTAGATGAACTCATAGATGGATCTTGGTGAAACCGTAGGAAAAATTTTAATTTTCTGCAACGTTCCCCAACAGTGGTATCAGAGCTAGGTCTATGCGTAGTTCTCTTTGCACGAGTAGAACACAACTTTGTTGTGGGCGTGGATTTTGTCATCTTACTTGCCTCTACTAGTCTTTTCTTGCTCAACGGTATTGTGGGATGAAGCGGCCCGGACCAACCTTACACGTACTCTTACGTGAGACCGGTTCCACCGACTGACATGCACAAGTTGCATAAGGTGGCTGGCGGGTGTCTGTCTCTCCCACCTTAGTTGGAGCGGAATCGATGAACAGGGCCCTTCTGAAGGGTAAATAGAAGTTGACAAAATCACGTTGTGGTGATTCGTAGGTAAGAAAACGTTCTTGCTAGAACCCAATTGCAGCCACGTAAAAGATGCAACAACAATTAGAGGACGTCTAACTTGTTTTTGCAGCGATTGATCATGTGATGTGATATGGCCAGAAGTTGTGATGAATGATGAATTGTGATGTATGAGATCATGTTCTTTGTAATAGGATTCACGACTTGCATGTCGATGAGTATGACAACCGGCAGGAGCCATAGGAGTTGTCATTATTTTTTGTATGACCTGCGTGTCATTGAATAACGTCATGTAAACTACTTTACTTTATTGCTAAACGTTAGTCATAGAAGTAGAAGTAGTCGTTGGCGTGACAACTTCATGAAGACACGATGATGGAGATCATGATGATGGAGATCATGGTGTCAAGCCGGTGACAAGATGATCATGGACCCCGAAGATGAAGATCAATGGAGCTATATGATATTGGCCATATCATGTCACAACTATATAATTGCATGTGATGTTTATTATGTATTATGCATCTTGTTTACTTAGGACGACGGTAGTAAATAAGATGATCCCTTATAAAATTTCAAGAAGTGTTCTCCCCTAACTGTGCACCGTTGCTACAGTTCGTCGCTTCTAAGCACCACGTGATGATCGGGTGTGATGGATTCTTACGTTCACATACAACGGGTGTAAGACAGTTTTACACAGCGAAAACACTTAGGGTTAACTTGACGAGCCTAGCATGTGCAGACATGGCCTCGGAACACGGAGACCGAAAGGTCGAACACGAGTCGTATGGAAGATACGATCAACATGAGAATGTTCACCGACGATGACTAGTCCGTCTCACGTGATGATCGGACACGGCCTAGTCGACTCGGATCGTGTAACACTTAGATGACTAAAGGGATGTCTAATCTAAGTGGGAGTTCATAATTTGATTAGAACCTTATTATCATGAACTTAGTCTAAAACCTTTGCAAATATGTCTTGTAGATCAATGGCCAACGCTAACGTCAACATGAACTTCAACGCGTTCCTAGAGAAAACCAAGTTGAAAGATGATGGCAGCAACTATACGGACTGGGTCCGGAACCTGAGGATCATCCTCATAGCTGCCAGGAAACAATATGTCCTAGAAGGACCGCTAGGTGACGCTCCCGTCCCAGAGAACCAAGACATTATGAATGCTTGGCAGTCTCGCGCTGATGATTACTCCCTCGTTCAGTGCGGCATGCTTTACAGCTTAGAACCGGGGCTCCAAAAGCGTTTTGAGCATCACGGAGCATATGAGATGTTCGAAGAGCTGAAACTAGTTTTTTAAGCTCATGCCCGGGTCGAGAGATATGATGTCTCCGACAAGTTCTACAGTTGTAAGATGGAGGAAAACAGTTCTGTCAGTGAGCACATCCTGAAGATGTCTGGGTTGCACAACCATATGACCCAGCTGAACATTAACCTCCCAGATGAGGCGGTCATTGACAGAATCCTCCAGTCGCTCCCACCAAGCTACAAGAGCTTTGTGATGAACTACAACATGCAGGGAATGGAAAAGACCATTCCTGAAGTGTTCTCGATGCTGAAGTCAGCAGAGGCTGAAATCAAGAAAGAACATCAAGTGTTGATGGTCAATAAGACCACTAAGTTCAAGAAGGGCAAGGGTAAGAAGAACTTCAAGAAGGACGGCAAAGATGTTGCCGCGCCTGGTAAGCCAGTTACCGGGAAGAAGTCAAAGAATGGACCCAAGCCTGAGACTGAGTGCTTTTATTGCAAGGGGAAGGGTCACTGGAAGCGGAACTGCCCCAAATACTTAGCGGATAAGAAGGCCGGCAACACCAAAGGTATATTTGATATACATGTGATTGATGTGTACCTTTCCAGTAATCGTAGTAACTCCTGGGTATTTGATACCGGTGTCGTTGCTCATATTTGTAACTCACAGCAGGAGCTGCGGAATAAACGGAGACTGGCAAAGGACGAGGTGACGATGCGCGTCGGGAATGGTTCCAGAGTCGATGTGATCGCCGTCGGCACGCTGCCTCTACATTTACCTACGGGATTAGTTTTGAACCTTAATAATTGTTATTTAGTGCCAAGTTTGAGCATGAACATTGTATCAGGATCTCGTTTAATACGAGATGGCTACTCATTTAAGTCTGAGAATAATGGTTGTTCGATTTATATGAGAGATATGTTTTATGGTCATGCTCCGATGGTCAATGGTTTATTCTTAATGAATCTCGAGCGTAATATTACACATGTTCATAGTGTAGATGCCAAAAGATTTAAAGTTGATAACGATAGTCCCACATACTTGTGGCACTGCCGCCTTGGTCACATTGGTGTCAAGCGCATGAAGAAGCTCCATGCCGATGGACTTTTAGAGTCTCTTGATTATGAATCGTTTGACACGTGCGAACCATGCCTCTTAGGTAAAATGACCAAGACTCCGTTCTACGGAACAATGGAGCGAGCAACCAACTTGTTGGAAATCATACATACCGATGTGTGCGGTCCAATGAGCGTTGAGGCTCGCGGAGGATATCGTTATGTTCTCACTCTCACAGATGACTTGAGTAGATATGGGTATGTCTACTTAATGAAACACAAGTCTGAGACCTTTGAAAAGTTCAAGGAATTTCAGAATGAGGTGGAGAATCAACGTGACCGAAAGATAAAATTCTTACGATCAGATCGTGGAGGAGAATACTTAAGTCACGAATTTGGTACACACTTAAAGAAATGTGGAATCATTTCACAGCTCACGCCGCCTGGAACACCTCAGCGAAACGGTGTGTCCGAACGTCGTAATCGCACTCTATTGGATATGGTGCGGTCTATGATGTCTCTTACCGATTTACCGCTATCATTTTGGGGATACGCTCTAGAGACAGCTACATTCACTTTAAATAGGGCACCGTCTAAATCCGTTGAGACGACACCGTATGAATTATGGTTTGGAAAGAAACCTAAGCTGTCGTTTCTAAAAGTTTGGGGATGCGAAGCTTATGTCAAGAAACTTCAACCTGAAAAGCTCGAACCCAAGTCGGAAAAATGCGTATTCATGGGATACCCTAAGGAAACTATAGGGTATACCTTCTACTTAAGATCCGAAGGCAAGATCTTTGTTGCCAAGAACGGATGCTTTCTGGGAAAAGAGTTTCTCTCGAAAGAAGTAAGTGGGAGGAAAGTAGAACTCGATGAAGTACTACCTCTTGAGCGGGATAGTGACGCAGCACAGGAAACCGTTCCTGTGATGCCCACACCAACTGAAGAGGAAAACCATGATAATGATCAAAGTACTTCGGATCAAGTTACTGCTGAACTTCGTAGGTCCACAAGGACACGTTCCGCACCAGAGTGGTACGGCAACCCTGTCCTGGAAATCATGTTGTTAGACAACAATGAACCTTCGAACTATGAAGAAGCAATGGCGGGCCCGGATTCCAACAAATGGCTTGAAGCCATGAAATCCGAGATAGAATCCATGTATGAAAACAAAGTATGGACTTTGACAGACTTGCCCGATGATCGGCGAGCGATAGAAAACAAATGGATCTTTAAGAAGAAGACAGACGCGGATGGTAATGTTACCATCTATAAAGCTCGACTTGTCGCTAAGGGTTATCGACAGGTTCAAGGGATTGACTACGACGAGACATTCTCTCCCGTAGCGAAGCTAAAGTCCGTCCGAATCATGTTAGCAATTGCCGCATACTATGATTATGAGATATGGCAGATGGACGTCAAAACAGCATTCATTAACGGGCATCTTAAGGAAGAACTGTATATGATGCAGCCGGAAGGTTTTGTCGATCCTCGGAACGCTAACAAAGTATGCAAGCTCCAGCGATCCATTTATGGACTGGTGCAAGCATCTCGGAGTTGGAACATTCGCTTTGATGAGATGATCAAAGCGTTTGGGTTTATGCAGACTTATGGAGAAGCCTGCGTTTACAAGAAAGTGAGTGGGAGCTCTGTAGCATTTCTCATATTATATGTAGATGACATACTCCTGATGGGAAATAATATAGAATTTCTGGACAGCATTAAGGCCTACTTGAATAAGTGTTTTTCAATGAAGGACCTTGGAGAAGCTGCTTATATATTAGGCATCAAGATCTATAGAGATAGATCGAGACGCCTCATAGGTCTTTCACAAAGTACATACCTTGATAAGATTTTGAAGAGATTCAGAATGGATCAGTCCAAGAAGGGGTTCTTGCCTATGTTACAAGGTATGAGACTGAGCTCAGCTCAATCACCGACCACGGCAAAAGATAAATAAGAGATGAGTGTCATCCCCTATGCTTCAGCCATAGGATCTATTATGTATGCCATGCTGTGTACCAGACCTGATGTAAACCTTGCCGTAAGTTTGGTAGCAAGATACCAAAGTAATCCCGGCAAGGAACACTGGACAGCGGTCAAGAATATCCTGAAGTACCTGAAAAGGACGAAGGACATGTTTCTCGTTTATGGAGGAGACGAAGAGCTCGTCGTAAAGGGTTACGTCGACGCTAGCTTCGACTCAGATCCGGATGACTCTAAGTCACAAACCGGATACGTGTATATGTTGAATGGTGGAGCAGTAAGCTGGTGCAGCTGCAAGCAGAGCGTCGTGGCGGGATCTACGTGTGAAGCGGAGTACATGGCAGCCTCGGAGGCAGCACATGAAGCGATTTGGGTGAAGGAGTTCATCACCGACCTAGGAGTCATACCCAATGCGTCGGGGCCGATCAAACTCTTCTGTGACAACACTGGAGCTATTGCCCTCGCAAAGGAGCCCAGGTTTCACAAGAAGACCAGGCACATCAAGCGTCGTTTCAACTCCATCCGTGAAAATATTCAAGATGGAGACATAGAGATTTGCAAAGTGCACACGGATCTGAATGTCGCAGATCCGCTGACTAAACCTCTCTCGCGTGCAAAACATGATCAACACCAGAACTCTATGGGTGTTCGATTCATCACAATGTAACTAGATTGGTGACTCTAGTGCAAGTGGGAGACTGTTGGGAATATGCCCTAGAGGCAATAATAAAAGTATTATTATATTTCATTGTTCATGATAATTGTCTTTTATTCATGCTATAACTGTATTATCCGGAAATCGTAATACACGTGTGAATACTTAGACCACACTATGTCCCTGGTAAGCCTCTAGTTGACCAGCTCGTTGTGATCAACAGATAGTCATGGTTTCCTGACTATGGACATTGGATGTCGTTGATAATGGGATCACATCATTAGGAGAATGATGTGATGGACAAGACCCAATCCTAAGCATAGCATAAAAGATCGTGTAGTTCGTTTTGCTAGAGCTTTGCAAGTGTCAAGTATCTCTTCCTTCGACCATGAGATCGTGTAACTCCCGGATACCGTAAGAGTGCCTTGGGTGCATCAAACGTCACAACGTAACTGGGTGACTATAAAGGTGCATTACAGGTATCTCCGAAAGTAGCTGTTGGGTTGACACGGATCGAGACTGGGATTTGTCACTCCGTATGACGGAGAGGTATCTCTGGGCCCACTCGGTAATGCATCATCATATTGAGCTCAATGTGACCAAGGTGTTGGACACGGGATCATGCATTACGGTACGAGTAAAGTGACTTGCCGGTAACGAGACTGAACAAGGTATTGGGATACCGACGATCGAGTCTCGGGCAAGTAATGTACCGATTGACAAAGGGAATTGCATACAGGGTTTGATCGAATCCTCGACATAGTGGTTCATCCGATGACAACATCGAGGAGCATGTGGGAGCCATCATGGGTATCCAGATCCCGCTGATGGTTATTGACTGAGAGAGTCTCGGTCATGTCTGCATGTCTCCCGAACCCGTAGGGTCTACACACTTAAGGTTCAGTTACGCTAGGGTTATAGGGATATGTATATGCAGTAACCCGAATGTTGTTCGGAGTCCCGGATGAGATCCCGGATGTCACGAGGAGTTCCTAAATGGTCCGGAGGTAAAGATTTATATATGGGAAGTCCTGTTTCGGGCATCGGGACAAGTTTCGGGGTTATCGGTATTGTACCGGGACCACCGGAAGGGTCCCGGGGGTCCACCGGGTGGGTCCACCTGTCCCGGGGGGCCACATGGGCTGTAGGGGGGTGCGCCTTGGCCTAATGGGCCAAGGGCACCAGCCCCACATAGGCCCATGCGCCTAGGGTTTAAGGGGGCAAGAGTCCTAGGAGGGTAAGGCACCTCCTAGGTGCCTTGGGGGGAGGGAAAACCCCCCTTGGCCGCCGCACCCCCTAGGAGATTGGATCTCCTAGGGCCGGCCACCCCCCCCCCTTGGCACCCCTATATATAGTGGGGGAGAGGAGGGACTTCATACCTGAACGCCCTGGCCTTTGGTTGCATCCTTCTCCCTCCCCAACACCTCCTCCATCTCCATAGTGCTTAGCGAAGCTCTGCCGGAGTACTGCAGCTCCATCAACACCACGCCGTCATGCTGCTGCTGGTGCCATCTCCCTCAACCTCTCCTCCCTTCCTTGCTGGATCAAGAAGGAGGAGACGTGGCTGTTCCGTACGTGTGTTGAACGCGGAGGTGCCGTCCGTTTGGCGCTGGTCATCGGTGATTTGGATCACGTCGAGTACGACTACATCATCACCTTGCAAGCTTCCGCACGCGATCTACAAGTGGTATGTAGATGCAAACTCTCTCCCTAGACTCGTTGCTTAGATGAACTCATAGATGGATCTTGGTGAAACCGTAGGAAAAATTTTAATTTTCTGCAACGTTCCCCAACAAGGCCATCTTAGGGTCTTTGAATTAAATCATAGATATTTGAATTTGGGCATTTAAAATTATATAAAATATTTCAAATGCTCAAATATCTCCAAACTAAAATGTTTCATGTTGGAAATAGTCCAACTATGGACCAGGAGTAGTTTGGTGATTTTAGGAGTTGCCTAAGTATTTTTAATAATTCAACAAAGTTGCAGAGGAATTAAAAAACAGAAAACAGGAGAAATAACAAAAAAACTTACCTGGCGCCCAGCACCCGGCCCACCTGCCGGCCCAGCCCAGCGCCGCGCCAGCGAGCTGCTTGCCGGCCAGGCAGGCAGGCAGGTGCCCGACGGCGGCCGCAGCGTGCGCCACGCAGCTGGCCGTCGCCCTGCTTCACCTCCTCGCCTCGTGGCTGGATGGATGAACTCCACGCCGAGCCGTGAACCCCCAGGACACCTCCATTCTCCCCCAACTCCTCTCTCTCGCACTCCCCCGCCATGGCCGACGCCATCGCCGCCACCCCCTCGCCGTAGCCACGCCCTCCGTCAACCCCACGCCGTGCCGCCGTGTCCAGGAGCTCCGCCACCCTCCTCTCCTTCGAGCAAGCCGAGCCCCGAGCGCTCGCAAGGCCCGAGTCCACCGCATCGACCTCGACCGAACCGCCGTCGCCGGAGATCCCCTTCAACACCGTCGTCGCTCCGGCCCGTCTCCGGCCGCATCAAGTGTTTCGTCGAACTCCCTGTGAGCTTAACCATCTTCCCCTCCCTTCTTTTCTTGATCCCGAGCTGTGTAATGACCTCTCGAAGCTCAACCGCACCCACCGCCGCGGAGCTCGTCGCCGACGTGCTCCCGGTCACCCTCCGGCCACAACTTGGTGTCCATCATGCTCACCACGTCACATAGCACCTAACCAGCTACTCCCCGCACCTCACCGATCCCTCTAGCATCAAGTTCGCCTTCGGCCGAACTCCGGTGGCCGCCAAAGTCGTCGCCGGCGCCAACTCCGGCCACCCCGACCCCAACGGACTCCACCAAGAGCTGCGGCTCCTCCTCAGCTCCACTCCGATGGCCTCCGCGACTTGTTTGGTTGCCGGAACGGCCAAAACCACTTCCGCCGCCGCGTCGGGCTCGCCGGCGGCTAAACACCGGTGCAGCCGACCTGGTTTTGACCGCGGGTGGGCCCTGGTTGACCCCGATGAGTCAATGACAGGTGGGGCCCAGCCCTGTTAACTAAATAGGGTTAGTTTTAATTAAACTTTAAACTAAACTAATTACCCTGACACCCTGGACCCACAGTCAGGTTTGACCTGGACGTCTCCGTTGACCACCCTGACGTCATTCTGACGCATGGCTGAGGCAATAAATTAATTTCTGGATTTATTCTAATATAGGAAATTCCAGAATATAGTTTAAACTTCAAAAATTCATAACTTTTAATCTGTAACTCCAAATCAGACAAGTTATATATATGAAAAATGATCAGAAAAATCCAATCTATCCATCTGTACTGTTTTCATGCATGATTAAACAAGTTAACTCGATGTTTAATGCAGAACAAGATAAAACACTTTAAAGGGCCATGTATGAGTTTGAAATTTGAATCTTTGGTTCAAATTGGTTCAAACCCTTCTGGTCTTAGTTGCATTAGCCCAACACACTCATATTGCCATGTTTCATGCATGCATCATATTGTCGCACATTGTTTGGTGATGGTTGTGTGTCGGTGTTCTTTGCGGCAGGTTCTGCCTCTGAGGAGTACCGTGATTACCCTAGCGAAGAGCCATATCAGTGCATCGAACCATCAGGCAAGCAACCAACCATTTGATCATATCGATACAATCCCATGTTCTCGCTCCTGCTCTCATTTACTGCATTAAGACAACGCGTTTCAAACTGTTGTGTGCTACGGTAGTTGAACCCATTTCCTCTGCATGACCTGTCATTGCCACAGTAACTAGATGAAACCCACTAGCATGTGTAGGAGTTGTTTGAGCCATATGTATGTGTTGTTCCTACCTTGCTATGCCTGCTATGCTTAGAGTCGTGTCAGGTCTGGTTCATCTGGGTGATGGGCTAGAGTGAAATGATTATGTCGGTAATGAGAGTGGTGTGGTGAACACGATTTGGTAAAGGTATCGATGAGAGGCCATGTAGGAGTACATGGTGGGTTGTTTCATTGAAGCCGACCTTAAGCACTGAGATCTGTATGTGTGATTTAAGAATCAGCTACTACCATACATTGGGCCCGAAACCAATGGACCCTCTCGGCTTCTTATTCACCCTAGTTCTCTGTCCAGGAGTTGCAAGTAGTTTCTGGTGTTTGTAGCCTACTGGAGGCCGTGGACAGCGCTGACCGTAGGGGTGGGCTGTGATGCGGTAGGTACGTGGCACGGTGTATCGAATACCCATTAGGTATCTCGGGAACCCTGTACACATCGTTCGGGGCCGTATGGGAAACCTCGGCCGGACTCCCTGCGGATGGAACCTGGATAGGCGATAAACCTGGATTAGAGACTTAGGTGATTAGGTAGGTCGTGGCCGACACCCACATTGGGCTTCCGCTTGAAGGTTGCCGAGTACATGTCGTGTAAACGACGGTAAGTGGTGAGAGCGTGTATGAAGAAGTACACCCCTGCAGGGTTATCATGATCTATTCAAATAGCCGTGTCCGCGGTAAAGGACTACTTGGTTGCCTATACAGTTCATAGACAAGTAAATGGAAACTACTAAAAGCCTCAAGATAAGTGTGAGTGCCGAGGATGGCTCTTCCGTGGGAAGACGGAGGTGGGTCCTCGATAGTGTATTGAAGTGGTGAGTAGTGGACTCGTGTGCGCAAAACCATTTCAAATTGGAGTCTCGTAGGATAGCCTAGCCAAGAGTCAAAGCTGGCTTGCTGCAATAACTCCACCAACCCTTCTTGATAATGTGCATGTATGTAGGATCTGATGTAAGTCTTGCTGAGTACCTTTGTACTCATGTTGCTATAATTACATTTTTTACAGAAGACGCTGCAACCCCTTCTGATGGGTTCTTCGTAGACGTTGACATCAATGAGTAGGCTAAGGCCCAGGTGGTGATCCTGAGCTTGTGAAGGACCACGTAGTATAGCTAGGCTTTCCAAGCCTCTTTTATTTTACTAGTTGTCTGTACTCAGACAAGTTACTTCCGCTGCTGGTTTGTATGACTGTATGACTTGAATGCTAGGTCGTGTGACCCGTACCTATGTGTATGTTATGTATGGCTCTCTGAGCCTTAAATAAAGTACTTGTGTCGTAGAGTCATGTTGTGATGCCTTGTTGTATTTGCACATATCGAGCATATTGTGTGTATGATTGAAATGCTTGGTATGTGTGGGATCTGACTATCTAGTTGTTTATCTTTAGTAGCCTCTCTTACCGGGAAATGTCTCCTAGTGTTACCACTGAGCCATGGTAGCTTGCTACTGCTCCGGAACACTTAGGCTGGCCGGCATGTGTCCTTCTTCGTTCCTGTGTCTGTCCTTTCAGGGAAATGTCACGCATTGAGTACTGGAGTCCTGTTAGCCCGCTACAGCCCGGTTTACCAGAGTCCTGCTAGCCCAGTGCTACAGCCCGGACCCACTTGCTGATGACCGACACGTTCGTTGCTGGGTCATGGATGCCTGTCCCTGTAAGTCTGTGCCACTTTGGGTTTACGACTAGCCATGTCAGCCCGGGATCCTTATCATATGGATGCTAGCGACACTATCATATACGTGTGCCAAAAGACGCAAACGGTCCCGGGCAAAAGTAAGACGACACCCGTGGGAATACCGTGCATGAGGCCGCAAAGTGATATGAGGTGTTACATGCTAGACATATGTGGCATCGAGTCGGGGTCCTGACACGCCTAGTTTGGACCAACACTCAGATGAGCACTGGCCCAGGGTTTTTAAAATAAAGATGACCCTTGAGTCCGCGGAACCCAAGGGAAAAGGCTTAGGTGGCAAATGGTAAAACCAAGGTTGGGCCTTGCTGGAGGAGTTTTATTCAAAGCGAACTGTCAAGGGGTTCCCGTAACACCCAACCGTGTAAGGAACGCAAAATCAAGGAACATAACACCGGTATGACGGAAACTAGGGCGGTAAGAGTGGAAAAAAACACCAGACATAAGGCCGAGCCTTCCACCCTTTACCAAGTATATAGATGCATTAAAGTAAACAAGATATAATAATGATATCCCAACAATATCCATGTTCCAACATGGAACAAACTTCAGCTTCACATGCAACTAGCAACGCTATAAGAGGGGCTGAGCAAAAGCGGTAACATAGCCAAACAACGGTTTGCTAGGAAAGGTGGTTTAGAGGCTTGACATGGCAACATGGGAGGCATGATATAGCAATTGGTAGGTATCGTGGCATAGCAATAGAGCGAACAACTAGCAAGCAAAGATAGAAGTGATTTCGAGGGTATGGTCATCTTGCCTACAAAGTTCTCAGAGTTGACGAAAGCTTGATCCTCGTTAGCATACTCAACAGGTTCCTCGATCACGTACTCGTCTCTCGTCTCTACCCAAAGCAAGAACACAAGCAAAGGACCAACAATCAATCACGGTGCAATGCACAAGCAACATGATGCAAAACATGGCATGATATGCGAGATGTGATATGCAATGCATATGCGTGCTCTGGAAGGGAAAGATTGATCAAGGAATAAACTTGGCAAACCAATTGTGCCGCTAGAAATATGAGTTGATTTCGGTCGAAATCGATATAAAGATCGCCGGAAACGGATGCACGGTTTGCAAATGGCAAGCAAAACAAGAATGGCACAATTCTGCGATTAACAGCACGATACCATCTAGAATGCAACAAGAAACTAAGCTACTGCACTCCAACATAGCAAAAGAGCACATGTGAGTGATCTACTCAAGATTCTTGACAAAATATGAACACTGAGCTACGGCTAAATCACACAAGAACAGGTTCAAACAAGCATGGCAAAAGTGCAAAAGATATCAGCTTCACAGACTTAGTGAAAATACTAACATGCCAGAAATAACATCAGGAAGCCATGTTTAGAGCAAGCTAACAACATGCTACAGGAACATAACATAGCGAACAAAGGCATGACATGAATCTTCTAAATGCATAGGACAAAAGTCCCTTACTGATCATGAGCCAAAAAGGCACAGAAGATATGATGGCACCCATGTAAACATAGCAAATTTTATTAACAGTTTCAGACTTAGGAGAAAATAGAGCATGGCATAAACAAAATTATGAAGGCATCTTTGCAAGCTCAAATCACTCACCACAAGGCATTTCATGACAAGATAAGCATAACATCAGCAAGATGACATGTTCATGAAGCTAATCATGGCAATAACAAGTTCATAGCATGCATGGTTCAACAACAACAACCATGGCAAAATTGATTAACATGTAAACAATCTGCCAGGAACATTTTATAACAAACATAGAGCAAGATTAAGACATGCTAGGGCACTCCATAATTGCAAACAGGGGCATGGATGGATAGAGCATAACCATATGTCCAAAACACCCTTAATTAAGATACTCAAAACAAGCATGGATCTAACTGTAGCATCATGTTTACATGGCATAAAAATAACAGCAGAACAAGGACTTAGCAAAATCCTAAGTCCCTGAAAACAGCAATATCACGAAGGCCACTTTGCATGCTTGTGCTAGTCACCAAAAGGATCACAAAAATACATGGCAAGCACCTCTGTAAAGATGGCATGACATAGACCATAAGACATGTAGAGCACATGCCCATATGATGCACACATCTAATGTGACAAAAATGACAAATCCTCATACTCTGATAAGTAACAACACCTAACAATTTATAGCACTCTTGCATCAATGATTTGGGCATCAAGATGGACTCAAACAAGCATGCCACAATGGAATTAAATGAAGAACATCTCCCAATGAACATTTTGATATATCATGCGCATGAAACGGGGCTACGGTCATGGAGTTATGATGTAATGAACAGAGGCATAAAATATGAGGGGGAAAGGACTTAGTGGAATTTATACCCTCCAGATCTAGGGTTTGATGTGGCACGGATTACGAGGCAACCAGGATCTCGCCGGAGAAGACTGTGCGGTGACCGGGGTCGACGAAGCTCACCGGGGTTTGTCGGGGAAGGAGCGGATCCGACGAAGCCCGGCCAGATTCGAGCGGGGCGGGGCCGGACCGGTCGGCGGCAGGCGGCGGCGTCGGGCGGAGCTTGCCGGCACGCAGGAGCGGGCG
>NC_041388.1:79965413-80043943 GCF_002162155.2 Triticum dicoccoides
GGCGGGGCGCGTTGACCCGGCGCGGGGAGGCGCGGGTGGCGCTCGGGCTTAGGGGCCCGTCCCGGGCTCGGGTGGGCCGGCGGCAGAGCGGTGGCGCAGGGACACGTGTCACGCGGCCATTGCTGTGGAGCGGCGGTGCGAAGACGTCCGGCGGGCGGCGGACATGTCCGGCGGCGAGGGGAGCGGTTGCTAGGGTTTTGGACTGCGAAATTTGGAGGGTGCACATATTTATAGCTAGGAGGAGGTAGGAGTGTCCAAATGGAGTGTAGTTTTCGACCACACTATCGTGATCCGACGACGGAGGACATGGGAGGGGTTTGGAAGGGTTATTGGGCTGTTTTGGAGGGGTGCTGGGCTGCAACACACAAGAGGCCTTTCCGGTTACCCGGTTAACCGTTGGAGTATCAAACAGACTCCAAATGGCACGAAATTTGACAGGTGGTCTACCAGTGGTGTACCAAGGCCACTTGGAAAATCTCAGTACATTCCGAGAACATTTAACACCCGCTCACGAAAAGAGACAAGAGGGGGACGCTGGTGCACGTAGGAGTGTCGGATTGAAAAACGGACAACGGGGAAAATGCTCGGATGCATGAGACAAGCACGTATGCAAATGCGATGCCCATGATGACATGATAAGAAATACATGACATAAAAAAAGGCAAAACAAAGGCAAAACCCAACCACGAAGGGAAATCTCATAACTTAAGGCCCGAAATGGCAGAGTCGGAGTTACAAATATGGCAAGTTACATCCGGGGTGTTACAAATCGGCAAGGTTCGCATCCATCGGTGGTTACCGGAATGTCATCAACAAAAGCAACAGGGTCTTGCTGATAGAATTGTACACCGAGGTGTTTACATAAGCAGGAGAGTATTACTGCTTAGATCATATAGACCTCAAGAAAGGTTAAACCAAACATTGGAAAGGAAAATACGATTATCAGATTAAACAGAACAATGGAAAGGAAAATGTGTTTAAACACATATTTCAAGGGTATATCCT
Organism: Triticum dicoccoides; assembly: GCF_002162155.2. Classification (NCBI taxonomy): domain Eukaryota; kingdom Viridiplantae; phylum Streptophyta; class Magnoliopsida; order Poales; family Poaceae; genus Triticum; species Triticum dicoccoides. The sequence goes on from NC_041388.1 coordinate 79,966,419, forward strand.
CCCAAGGACAAGCAGAGCATGATATCCATGACACGATAGAAAGTAGAAAACCATTTAGGTAAGGGGAGAGGAATTTCATAACATTACCCATACAATGGTGTTTGGATAATTGATAAAGAAATTTTAGCATTGTGCTTTAAGTGTTCTTATAGAAGATCGGAGTACCACACACATGCTTCGAGATAGCATTGACATGGTCTTCTAGCAAAGGTCGGACTTAGGATACACAAAAGATCCATCAGGAACAACTTATAGAATAAGTCTTACAATTTCCTCATGGAAGAATGGCTAACCTTGCTAAAAAGGAAACTATAACAATAGGTCCTCCGGCCAGGTGTGCTAGGCATGACATCACCTTACTGGTATATAAGGACCAATGTTATAACTCTTGGAAATATGTCCCAACCATCATATCTGGCTGAGATTCAGATCTAATTGATGTCGGGATACCTCAGACTCATGATGCCTGAGAAGGAAGTGGTGCAACACAATTTGACGGGATGGAGTTGCAAGATTCTCGAGAAATGAACTATGGAAGCAAGTTCCGGATCATGAGTTCATCTTTAACCAAGGAGAGGACGAGGAGGTGGCTGATGAACTCAAAAACAATCCATTGGGATTTCCAAAAGATGGATTTCCACAATTATGTGAACAAGGAGATAACATTTGTCGGATCAAATGATATAATGAGGTATGCTCGAGGAAAACACACACTATTAAACATTGGTTGAAAAGCGCACCCAAGATATGGGCTTAGGTAGTATGATCAATGTTAGAACGGTGATTCGATAACCAATGGTCTAAGAATGAAATATCGACCATTAACTTGAAAGCAATAGGGTTGCTAGAAGTTTTGAAGTCGCACATCATAGTTCAATTGTCGGTTTTCCGGTTAGAAACAACACGGGGACCAAGGAGCGAACGGATATGGCAAGGAGTATCACTTGTATCAAGAATTCTTAAGAGGTGGTGAAATTCTCACGACATTCTTGACATAAAAGATGGTAATACTCCAAGGTAAAGAACAAATGCTGGATAGCAACGATCTCAAGGTATATCACGAAACACGAACAAGTTTGTGTTGAACGGAAGGCAATAAAGTGGTCGATGATAACACAAATCATCAAGGGTAAGGATGGTACTTCTCATCATGAATTCAATTGATATCCTGGAAGGGGTCAAAATGTTGATGATGATCACGACACACTTGCCAGGGGGTTTCATGAGGATATAATCGATCATCGATGACATCAAGCAAAAGGAAGGGTGAAGCGAAAGTTATCAGAACCATGGGTATGAAACAAACTCGAAATCAAGTTTGCTATTCAAGGAGAAATGATATGACAAGGAAGATCGACGTAAGATTAGCTTACTATCGAAATTTGTGCTCCGTGAAGAAGGACCAGGTAGCACAGTTAAAATTTAGCCCAATAATAGTATAGCCGATCAGGCTAAGAATGACTTGAAGGATTATTAAACTCATAAGCAATGAAAATTAATTGGGGTTATCGAATAGGAATGCGGAATCAGTTCACATATCGGTGTTCTCGGTTGACGACAACCCAAAACCCAGAAAAATTGGAATCGGTGAGAAATAACAGTTAATGAAGAACCCATAAGAAGTTATGCAGTTCCATGACATTATCAGGATATCATAGTGTAATACTCGACAGTAGATCAAAGTAAAGGTTGGACAGGTGCAATGATCTGCACAAGACAAGTACTTCAACTTGTCCAAGAAATGGTATTAAGGAGAAAATATGGTCGGAACCATGATTGCAAAGGACCAAACATAGATATAGGATGAACTTATAAGAAGGGGATTATTAATTTAAGGGAAGCTTCCATGATAAGGTATACATCGTGTCCATGGGCATGAACACAGGGTTCAAGGTCGACTCCCACTTGTTCAACGCATAACCTTTCATTCACCTCTCGTATTTCGAAAATGACATTAGTTGTTGAAAAATTTAGCTGGTGCAATACCAGATAAGTATGACCCGTGAAATCTTTCGGGTTCACACGGATTAGGAAAGGCGTAGGTTCAACCCATCAGGGCATCTTAGGAACATATACCACAAACTTCGGAGTAATAACACAAGCTCGATAGTTGAGCATGCTTTAGAAAGCAGAGGATACATTTTACCCAAGGCATTATGTATCCAAGGAAAGGCTCACAAGCTTATTGAATATGAAGGACGTTGTTGGATAAAATCTGACAAAGGGTCTGGTGGTCCACAAGGGATCTGATGTGAGCATCGGTACTCAACCAGAGGAAGAAGGAATGCAAGGAGATCAGTTTATAGAAACAACTGACTAACTCAAAGTTCAAATGCAAAGGAATTATCAATTCCAAGACAAGGGATCAGAAGCAATGCTTTGATTAGGGATGGATAAGTTGAATAGCCTTAGGGGTACAATCGATGGCATAATTTGATTGGTCGAGATCCAGCTCATGTTTAAAATGACGTCTGAGTTGGAAGGATAAATTCCAGGGAAGAACTGATGATTGTGTGCATTCACACACATGTTGAATCAAAAGGATTAGAATGACAATCACAAAGGTTTTTAAAGTAATTTGCTAGACCAATGGAATTAACTGGAATGCAAGTATGCAAGAATTCCAAGAACAACAGGATGTTGAGGATTTTCGAAAGATCAAACAGTATTTCGAAGTCTTTTGTGGAACACAAGAATAACTGGGAATGAGTGGATACTCGATAAGTCCGAGGAAGTATCCGTAGGGGTATTTCTGCAGCAAGGAACTACAAGATAGTGGTACAAGGGATTCTTAAAAGTCGGAGAGCAATTCGATGCATCTTGTAACAACAAGAGAAACTCAGAGTAATGGTATGAACAACAAGTGTATGTCGTTATCCATATGGATATATCGGTAGTAGGGAATTGAAAAGGCAGAGGGCACAAGGGTCTCAGGAATGATCGAAGAGTATCTTCAAAATCTTCTGGTGTAGTAGGCGATCATCCGTGATAAGGGGCTCTCCGGGAGAAGTAGTTATGAGAACCTAGAGTCAGATTTAGTAAAATCATTTAACCTGAATAGAAGATGGATCAGAGTCCCACAGTATAGACGAGAAATAAAAGATCCTAATACCACCCAATGGCGACGTGGGCCCGTAAGCCACACAGCCATGTTAGTAAAAGTTTTCAATGACTAGACTCAACTTCGGCCAAGGAGTGTGGAAAGGGGGCTACCTACAAGCAGTCGGCTCTGATACCAATTTGTGACGCCCTCGATTTTACCATACACTAATCATACACGCAAACGTGTATGATGAAGATCAGGGACTCACGGGAAGATATCACAACACAACTCTACCAATAAAATAAATCATACAAGCATCATATTACAAGCCAGGGGACTCGAGGGCTCGAATACAAGAGCTCGATCATAAACGAGTCAACAGAAGCAACAATATCTGAGTACAAACATAAGCTAAACAAGTTTGCCTTAAGAAGGCTAGCACAAACTGGGATACAGATTGAAAGAGGCGCAGGCCTCCTGCCTGGGATCCTTCTAAACTACTCCTGGTCATCGTCAGCGGCCTGCACGTAGTAGTAGGAACCTCCAGTGTGGTAGGAGTCGTCGTCGACGGTGGCGTCTGGCTCCTGGACTCCATCGTCTGGTCGCAACAATCGGGTATAGAAAGGGGGGAAAGGGGGACCGCAGCAACCATGAGTACTCATCCAAAGTACTCGCAAGCAAGGAGCTACACTACATATGCATGCATTGGTATCAAATGGAAAAGGGGTAGCATATGTGGACTGAACTGCAGAAAGTCGGAATAAGAGGGGGATAGCTAGTCCTATCGAAGTCTACGCTTCTAGTAACCTCCATATTGCAGCAGAAGAAGAGAGTAGATGGAAAGTTCACCAAGTATCATCACATAGCATAATCCTACCCGGTGATCCTCCCCTTGTCGCCCTGTGAGAGAGCGACCACCGGTTGTATCTAGCACTTGGAAGGGTGTGTTTTATTAAGTATCCGGTTCTAGTTGTCATAAGGTCAAGGTACAACTCCGGGTCATCCTTTTACCGAGGGACACGGCTATTCAAATAGATCAACTTCCCTGCAGGGGTGCACCACATTTCCCAACACGCTCGGTCCCCTTTGTCCGGACACACTTTTCTGGGCCATGCCCGGCCTCGGAAGGTCAACACGTCGCAGCCCTACCTAGGCACAGCAGAGAGGTCAGCACACCAGTCTAAATCCTATGGCGCAAGGGTCTGGGCCCATCGCCCCTTGCACACCTGCACGTTGTGTGGGCGGTCGGAGAGCAGACCTAGCAACCTCCATTACAAAGGAAGTTGCGTTACGCGGTCCAACCCGGCGCACGCCTCTCAGTCGCTGACGTCACGAAGGTTTCGGCTGATACCACGAAGTCGAGTGCCCATAACTGTTCCCGCGTAGTTGGTTAGTGCGTATAGGCCAGTGGCCAGACTCAGATCAAATACCCAGATCTCGTTAAGCGTGTTAATTGAATTATCCATGGACGCTGACTAGGGCCAGGCCCACCTCTCTCTTAGGTGGTCTCAACCTTCCATGTCGCTCCGCCTCAAAGTAACAGTCGGGGGGCCGTCGGGAACCCAGGCCCACCACTACCTGGGTGGAACCACCTGCCCCTTCAGCCCCCAACATCGGAACCACTTGCGGGTACTCAACGAGCCGACCCGACTTTAGCCACAACATGTAATATGTATAAAGTATATAGAATATACCCGTGATCATCTCCCGAGTGATCACGGCCCGATAGTATAGCATCGCAGACAGACAAGAATGTAGGGCCACTGATGATAAACTAGCATCCTATACTAAGAATTTAGGATTGCAGGTAAGGTATTGATAAGTCTCCAGCGTATCTATAATTTTTGATTGCTCCATGCTATATTATCTACTGTTTTGGACATTATCAGGCTTTATTATCCACTTTTATATTACTTTTGGGACTAACCTATTAACCGGAGGCCCAGCCCAGAATTGCTGTTTTTTTTGCCTATTTTAGGGTTTTGAAGAAAAGGAATATCAAACGGAGTCCAAACGGAATGAAACCTTCGGGAACGTGATTTTCTCAACGAACAAGACCCAGGAGACTTGGACCCTACGTCAAGACACAAAAGAGGAGGCCACGAGGTAGGGGGCACGCCTACCCCCCCCCCCAGGCGCGCCCTCCACCCTCATGGGCCCCTTGTTGCTCCCCCGACGTACTCCTTCCTCCTATATATACCTACGTACCCCCAAACGATCAGATACAGGCCAAAACCCTAATTCCACCATCGCAACTTTTTGTATCCACGAGATCCCATCTTGGGGCCTGTTCTGGAGCTCCGCCGGAGGGGGCATCGATCATGGAGGGCTTCTACATCATCACCATAGCCCCTCCGATGAAGTGTGAGTAGTTTACCTCAGACTTACGGGTCCATAGTTATTAGCTAGATGGCTTCTTCTCTCTTTTTGGATCTCAATACAATGTTCTCCCGCTCTCTTGTGGAGAACTATTCGATGTAATCTTCTTTTTGCGGTGTGTTTGTTGAGATCGATGAATTGTGGGTTTATGATCAAGTCTATCTATGAACAATATTTGAATCTTCTCAGAATTCTTTTATGTATGATTGGTTATCTTTGCAAGTCTCTTCGAATTATCAGTTTGGTTTGGCCTACTAGATTGATCTTTCTTGCAATGGGAGAAGTGCTTAGCTTTGGGTTCAATCTTGCGGTGTCCTTTTCCAGTGACAGTAGGGGCAGCAAGGCGCGTATCGTATTGTTGCCATCGAGGATAACAAGATGTGGTTTTCATCATATTGCATGAGTTTATCCCTCTACATCATGTCATCTTGCTTAAGGTGTTACTTTGTTTTCATTAACTTAATACTCTAGATGCATGCTGGATAGCGGTTGATGAGTGGAGTAATAGTAGTAGATGCAGGCAGGAGTCAGTCTACTTGTCTCGGACGTGATGCCTATATACATGATCATGTCTAGATATTCTCATAACTATGGTCAATTCTGTCAATTGCTCAACAGTAATTTGTTCACCCACCGTAGAATACTTATGCTCTTGAGAGAAGCCACTAGTGAAACCTATGGCCCCGGGGTCTATCTTCATCATATTAATCTTCCAATACTTTGTTATTTACTTTGCTTTTATTTTACTTTGCATCTTTATCATAAAAATACCAAAAATATTATCTTATCATATCTATCAGATCTCACTCTCGTAAGTGGCCGTGTAGGGATTGACAACCCCTTATCGCGTTGGTTGCGAGGATTTATTTGTTTTGTGCAGGTGCGAGGGACTTGCGCGTAGCCTCCTACTCTATTGATACCTTGGTTCTCAAAAACTGAGGGAAATACTTACGCTACTTTGCTGCTGCTACCTCTTGAGCACTGCGTTGGTTTTCCCCGAAGAGGAAGGGATGATGCAGCAAAGTAGCGTAAGTATTTCCCTTAGTTTTTGAGAACCAAGGTATTAATCCAGTCGGAGGCTACGTGCGAGTCCCTAGCACCTGCACAAAACAAATAAATCCTTGCAACAAACGCAAATAGAGGTTGCCAATCCCTATAGGGCCACTTACGAGAGTGAGATCTGATAGATATGATAAGATAATATTTTTGGTATTTTTATGATAAAAGATGCAAAGTAAAATAAAGGCAAAGTAAATAGCAAAGGAAATAACTAAGTAGTAGGAGTTCAATATGATAAAGATAGACACGGGGGCCATAGGTTTCACTAGTGGCTTCTCTCAAGAGCATAAGTATTCTATGGTGGGTGAATAAATTACTGTTGAGCAATTGACAGAATTGAGCATTGTTATGAGAATATCTAGGTATGATCATGTATATAGGCATCACGTCCGAGACAAGTAGAACGACTCCTGCCTGCATCTACTACTATTACTCCACTCATCGACCGCTATCCAGCATGCATCTAGAGTATTAAGTTAAAAACAGAGTAACGCCTTAAGCAAGATGACATGATGTAGTGGGATAGACTTATGCAATATGAAGAAAACCCCATCTTGTTATCCTCGATGGCAACAATACAATACGTGCCTTGCTGCCCTTACTGTCACCGGGAAAGGACACCGCAAGATTGAACCCAAAGCTAAGCACTTCTCCCATTGCAAGAAAGATCAATCTAGTAGGACAAACCAAACTGATAATTCGAAGAGACTTGCAAAGATAACCAATCATACATAAAAGAATTCAGAGAAGATTCAAATATAATTCATAGATAGACTTGATCATAAACCCACAATTCATCGGTCTCAACAAACACACCGCAAAAAGAAGATTACATCGAATAGATCTCCACAAGAGAGGGGGAGAACATTGTATTGAGATCCAAAAAGAGAGAAGAAGCCATCTAGCTACTAACTATGGACCCGTAGGTCTGAGGTGACTACTCACACTTCATTAGAGGGGCTATGGTGTTGATGTAGAAGCCCTCCATGATCGATGCCCCCTCCGGCGGAGCTCCGAAACAGGCCCCAAGATGGGATCTCGTGGATACAGAAAGTTACGGCGGTGGAATTAGGGTTTTGGCTCCTGTTCTGATCGTTTGGGGGTACGTGGATATATATAGGAGGAAGGAGTACGTCGGTGGAGTAACAGGGGGCCCACAAGGGTGGAGGGCGCGCCTGGTGGGGGTGGGCGCGGCCCCTACCTCGTGGCCTCCTGTTTTATTTCTTGACGTAGGGTCCAAGTCTCCCGGGTCTTGTTCGTTGAGAAAATCACATTCCCGAAGGTTTCATTCCGTTTGGACTCCGTTTGATATTCCTTTTCTTTGAAACCCTAAAACAGGCAAAAAACAGCAATTCTGGGCTGGGCCTCCGGTTAATAGGTTAGTCCCAAAAATAATATAAAAGTGGACAATAAAGCCCAATAATGTCCAAAACAGTAGATAATATAGCATGGAGCAATCAAAAATTATAGATATGTTGGAGATGTATCAGCTGCATCATCCCTTCCTCTTTGGGGAAAAACCAACGCAGTGCTCAAGAGGTAGCAGGAGGGATTTCTGGCGCCGTTGCCGGGGAGGTTCGCGCAAGTCAAGATTTGACTCCCGACAACGATCCATTCCTTGCGCCATTGCCGGGGAGGTCTACGCAAAAGTCAAACATACCAAGTACCCATCACAAACCCTTATCACCCGCATTACATTATTTGGCATTTGCCTCTCATTTTCCTCTCCCCCACTTCACCCTTGCCGTTTTATTCGCCCTCTCTCTCTATCCTCCCTCTCTTTCTCTATTTGCCTCTTTTTTGCCCGCTTTCTTTTTGTTTGCTTGTGTGTTAGTTTGCTTGCTTGTCTCGATGGCTCTTCCCCGATTTGGTGATCTTCACCTTAAAAGGTTAGAAGAAATCGAAAACAACGTTAGGAGTTTTATGGTCTTGCAATTCGAGCATAATAGTTTCTTTAGAAACGAGCTTAAAGAAGAAAAAAGTTTTATGAGTTTTATGAATAAAGAGCTTGATGAGATGTCTAAAGAATTTGATGGTTTGAGATCCCAAATTTTTCGTCTTGAGAAGTTGACCGCTGAAATTTCGGATAAGCAAGCCACCTTAGTTAATAGGATGGCCGCTAAACCGGATTGCTATGAAAATAAAGATGAAGACCTAAAAGTTATTGATGTGTCCCCTATTAAATCTTTGTTTTGCAATATTAATCTTAATAATTATGGTACTGAATATGATCCACCTTTACCTAGAAGACGTTCCAAGAATTCGGAGTTTTTAGATCTTGATGCTAAAATTGATGAAAGTGGGATTGAAGAAATTAAAACCCTAGATGTTGCTAAACCCACTATTTTGGATTTTAAGTAATTTAATTATGAAAATTGCTATTTTATTGATTGTATTTCCTTGTTGCAATCCGTGCTAAATTCTCCTCATGCTTATAGTCAAAATAAAGCGTTCACTAAACATATTGTTGATGCCTTGATGCAATCTTATGAAGAAAAACTTGAATTGGAAGTTTCTATCCCTAGAAAACTTTATGATGAGTGGGAACCAACTATTAAAATTAAAATTAAAGATCATGAATTCTATGCTTTATGTGATTTGAGTGCTAGTGTTTCCACGATTCCCAAGACTTTGTGTGATTTGTTAGGTTTCCGTGATTTTGATGATTGCTCTCTAAACTTGCACCTTGCGGATTCCACTATTAAGAAACCTATGGGAAGAATTAATGATGTTCTTATTGTCGCAAATACGAATTTTGTGCCCATAGATTTTATTGTTCTTGACATAGATTGCAATCCTTCATGTCCTATTATTCTTGGTAGACCTTTCCTTAGAACGATTGGTGCAATTATTGATATGAAGGAAGGAAATATTAGATTCCAATTTCCATTAAGTAAAGGCATGTAACACTTTCCTAGAAATAAAATTAAATTACCCTATGAATCCATTATGAGAGCCACTTCTAGATTGCCTACCAAAGATGGCAATACCTAGATCTATCCTTGCTTGTTACGCCTAGCTAGGGGCGTTAAACGATAGCGCTTGTCGGGAGGCAACCCAATTTTATTTTTATTCCTTGCTTTTTAATCCTGTTTAGTAATAAATAATTTATCTAGCCTCTGTTTTGGTTGTGTTTTTTGTGTTCAATTAGTGTTTGTGCCAAGTAGAACCGTTGGGAAGACTTGGGGGAAGTCTTGTTAATCTTGCTGTAAAAAACAGAAACTTTAGCGCTCACGAGAACTTCTGCCATTTTTATTTGGAAAGTGCTATTTAGTTAATTATTTTTGCAGATGACTAATAGATAAGTTCCTACGTCCATCAATTTATTTTAGAATTTTTGGGGTTCCAGATCTTGCGATAGCTACAGATTACTACAGACTGTTATGTTTTTGACAGATTCTGTTTTTCGTGTGTTGTTTGCTTATTTTGATGAATCTATGGCTAGTAAAATAGTTTATAAACAATAGAGAAGTTGGAATACAGTAGGTTTAACACCAACATAAATAAAGAATAAGTTCATTACAGTACCTTGAAGTGGTCTTTTGTTTTCTTTCGCTAACAGAGCTCGCGAGATTTTCTACTTTAAGTTTTGTGTTGTGAAGTTTTCAAGTTTTGGGTAAAGATTTGATGGATTATGGAACAATGAGTGGAAAGAGGCTAAGCTTGGGTATGCCCATGGCACCCCCAAGATAATCTAAGGACACCTAAAAGCCAAAGCTTGGGGATGCCCCGGAAGGCATCCCCTCTTTTTGTCTACTTCTATCGGTAACTTTACTTGGAGCTATATTTTTATTCACCACATGATATGTGTTTTGCTTGGAGCATCTTGCATTATTTGAGTCTTTATTTGTTAGTTTACCACAATCATCCTTGCTGTACACACCTTTTGAGAGAGCCATACATGATTTGGAATTTGTTAGAAAACTCTATGTGCTTCGCTTATATCATTTGAGTTTTATAGTTTTGCTCTAGTACTTCACTTATATCTTTTAGAGCACGGTGGTGGATTTGTTTTATAGAAACTATTGATCTCTCATGCTTCACTTAGATTATTTTGAGAGTCTTAAATAGCATGGTAATTTTCTTAAATAATCCTAATATGCTTGGTATTCAAGAATAATAATAAAACTTTCTTATGAGTGTTGTCGTGGAGTTGACACGACAGATGTCCTAGAGCAAGGACTTAGTCGTAGGGCCATCGTGCTAGGAAGCTTAAAGGGGTTGATCGGTACAAGGGACACGAGAGAGTTTTTATACTAGTTCGGCCCCTTACGATGAAGGTAAAAGCCTACGTCTAGTTGGGTTTGGTATTGCTGAGGTTTCGATCTCCAAGGGGCTCAACTCGCCGGCTTGGTTCTCGATCTGGTTGTTTCTTGTCCTAAGCCGCTGCCGGGTCATCCCCTTATATACACGGGTGGACGCCTGGCGTCCTACAGAGTCCCGGCCGGCTCATAAAACGTGTCCGGCTCGGTGACCTCTTTTATATGCCTTTCTTTACATATGGCAGTTTACAATGCTGGGCCTCAAGCTGCCTTTGGGCTTAGACCTTCTAAAAGCCTTAATAGACTATCACTTTGAATATTACTGGGCTTCTTTTTGTAACCCACCATTGGGGTTGACCCGGCCCCTCCTGGGCGGGTCATACCTCGTAGCTATATCCCCAACATTAGGCCCCAGGTTGACTTTGAACTTTGTTCTTTGTCAATCTTCAACACTTAGATGAAATCCATCTTCTTCTGCCTGACAAAACTCTGTAACCTGCCATGACATCATCTCTTGGAAACGCAAAAGACTTTCATGACGTCATTCTTCAACGGATCTTTTATCTTTAATGCTTCCCGAGAATCGAGGCGCCTTCATAGCTGGATAACCATTACTCGGTTCTCCCTTGATTTTCGCGCCCGTCTGTTCGCACTTGTCCTTATAAATAGGCTTGCCCCAGCCTTCCTCATTCTTCTCTCTCTTTGTCTTCTTCCTATCGCTACCCTTCTCTACTTCTCGAGCTCCGCCGCCGTCGTAGCACTCACCGTTGCCCTCAACGCCGGCCGCTGCATCACCCTGAGTTTGTCCAGAGAGATGCGGCGACTCTTCGCAGTAGACCTGCATCTCGTACGTTCCTTCTTTCTCTCGCACCTAGATCTGTATTAGGGTTGTGAGTTCATCAGTGTTCTTCGCTGTTCATCATGGATCTTCTTGTAGCTCTTCTTCCGCAACTTCTTCTGATCCAAAAAGGAAGCATAACTCGTGTGGTAGTTGTTTTGCATCCATTTTTATATCAGCAGATCCTTTTTTCCTGTATAGATGCTTCATTATAGCTGACGAACTCATCTGTACTAGATTTTTAGGTCTAGAATATTTTCTTTTTGGGACGGCCATTTGATCCAAAATAATAATAACAGCTTGGTGAAACTTGTTTATGCCAAGACTTAGCTGAATCCGCTTTCTGAAAGAATCCGTAGCTATGGCGGCTTACCGCTCCGGCTTTCTTTTCCTTATATGTCATTAGCCCTTAGTTAAGCTGCCATTACTTGTTTTACATCTTCATCATTTAACTGTTAATTTCACCGTAAGCTGAACCAGCATGTTGTTTTTTCTTTTTCAGTTCCTTGCACATCATGCCGTCAAAAACACCCACCATCTGTAACTGGGTCCCCTCAACCATAACTAAGAAACGTTTAAAAGAGTTCTTCCTCATTGGGTTTCTGCCCTCAAAAACCGCCATGTCTTATCGTGCTCCTGACCCGGAAGAAGAACGACCCAATCCAAAAGACGGCGAGGTGATTGTCTTCACTGACCATATGAACCGTGGCTTCTCACCGCACGGTTCAAAATTCTTCAGAGAGGTCCTTCACTTTTTCAAACTTCATCCTCAGGACATTGGGCCCAATTCCATGTCCAATATTTGTAATTTCCAAGTGCTCTGTGAGGTATATCTTCATCAAGAGCCGACTGTAGAACTGTTTAGAGAATACTTCTATCTGAATCGGCAAAATGAGTGCACCAACGGCCCCAGCTTAGAACTTGGAGGCATCTCAATTCAGCGCCGGAAAGGTGTTGTCTTCCCTCTCATAGTTTTACCAAGTCACCCAAAGGACTGGAACCAAACTTGGTTTTGCTGTCAGGACATCTCACCAGCCAACGAGAAGCCATTGTCGGGTTACCGCCCCGATCGTCTTGACTCCAAGTTCGCACCTCCAGATAAACTTACTGTTGCTGAACGCAAGAGGCTGCTTCCATCCATCAGAAGAATCAATGCTTTGTTGGGGAACGGTCTAACCGGAGTTGATCTGACCCGCTGCTGGATCTCATGGTGGGTTATTCCGTTAAGCCATCGGTCAAAATTGATGTATGAATATGGTGGAGGCCCGGACGATTCTCTTTGTCATAGCCCGGTTCAACTAACCGAAGAAGACATTGTTTCAATGTCAAACCTTTTGATGAATGGGAAATATGAAGACTGCAGTATTGTTGGGTTAAATCCCTTCTGTAAACTTAACCTGGTACCAGAAGTAAGGATATTCTGATCTCTTTCCCTTTGTATTTTGCCCAGATGTATTGTTTAGCACTGATCCTTCCTCTTGTCTTTGTAGGCTAATTCTGACTTTTGGAAAGTGAAATATGACCACGAAGCTGCCATGAAAGCGAAAATCGCCGCCATGAATGCCAAGAAAACGACCCAGAAGTCGAAGAAGAAAAGGAAGACCACTGCTGAAGATTTGATGAAACTTGATGACACATCTGACTCAGAGGTAGCCCTTGATTCCCTTGGCCAATTTTTTAATAATCTTATTGACACTGATCCTTACCAGGATGATACTGGGGCTAGTCAGGCCGAGGAAGCAGAGGTAACTATTATTTCCTCCGACTCAGAGCCCTTACCAAGACACAAAGTTCGACGAGTGATCCGTAAAGTAAGGTTTTCTAACCCTTTAGCTCACTTGGATCCCAACTTTCATTTGAAAAAGCAGCAACATGAAAGCCGCCGTGAAGCTGGGTTTGAAGATGAACCGGATGTTGTCTCTCAACAAACTCCTCGGAAACGTCTGAATGAGGTTTACTTATTTTTGTCTTTAACTCTTCTTAATGGATCCTTCTCCTTGTATTTCTTTTAACTCTTTTTTATTCTTTCAGGAGGCGTCTCGTTCCTCTGGTGACTCTTCGCAAACCCAATTCCCGACTTTCAAGACTGCTCCCGGGTAATCAGAAATCCTCTTTTCTTTCAGGTTGTTCAATTCTATCTTTATACTGACAATCCTGCAACATTTTTTCTTAGCGGCCAAGCTAAATCAAAAAAGGCGAAGGCAGCAAAACCGGCGGAAGACCCGCCAGTTCTGGCATCTGACCCGGCTAGGCCGCCTTCTCCATTAACTGACGCTCCAGAAGACCCGCCTATTGACAATGAAACAAATCCTCCTGAACCGTCTTTTGACGAAGCCACTGTGAATCCTTCTACAACTGGACCGTCAAGCTCAGCCAACCCTCTGTCTCCATCTGCTCAAGATTTTCAAATTACTGGGAGCCGCTTTGTTGAGCCGGGGAACCCAACGGTGCTGGCTCGGTGTACAACAAAGCAAGAGGCATTGGAGAGGCAGAAAGTTTGCTTTGACGTTGCCAATTATGACCGTCTCAATGCCACTGACATTTTATCCGGCTATCTCAGTCATGTACACTCCAGTCGTGAGTCTGAGATTGAGATGGTCAAGCAGCTTCAGTTGAAGTATGAGGTACGTTTTTTCCGGTTTACTTGTATTCCTTCAGCCCCCAAGTCTTCAGATTATGAGAGAAACAGAATAAACTGTAGACTTTAAAATATAGGCCGAGACTTTTACCTCTGAATCCTTGCTTGACATTGATAGAACAAAACTTCACCTGTAGTCCCCAAGGACCGGTTCATTTTGATCATAAATGAATTGGTACTTTAAAATTGTTTTTAAGACCATTTTCAAAGTACTTAATACTCCGGCTTAACCTTGATAAACTTGCTGAACTGCATACATTAGCCCCCAAGTGTTGTTACTTTGTAAAGTGCTTGGGACTTTAAATATGTTTGTAGAATTGTAGAAATTTGATTTGGCATACATTAGCCCCCAAGTGTCAAGTGGTTTGTTTGTAAAGTACTTGAGACTTGAACCTTGAATTTGGAATTTTGAATTTGAAACCAAGTCTTGACTCATCTGAATGTTTTATAGAATGCCTTGTCTGAGTTGAACTCTCAATTGACTGACGCAAAGACCCGGCTAGCAAGTCAGGAGACAGAAATCAAATCTTCTAACTCCAAACTGCAAATAAGCCTCTCTGCAACGGAAAATTTGAAGACCAACTTTGTTGCCAAGGAGAAACTTGGGAAAAGGAAAAAACACTTCTGACCCAATGAGCTGAGACAGCCAAAACAGCTCTGAAAGAGATTTCAACACAGTTGAACGGGTTAAAGGGGTGGGTGTCTCAGATGGTCGCTGCTATCTTTGGTAAGTTGCCTGACTTGATCTTTTGTGTGTTTTTTGCCAAACCGGAGTATAAGCCGTTAACTGACTTTGCGTGTAAAAATTTATGCAGGTCCTCGAAGCAAGAATCTGATCCAAGACCCATTGATTAAACTGAAGGCAGTATATACTTTAGTTGAACAATTGTATATCGGCGCACAACGGGCTCTGGCCACAATCTCTCCTACTAACCAAGGACCCAACCGGCTCAGCGACGTCCTGAAGAAGCTGTCCATCCTTCCTTCCAGGTTCCAAGAAGTAAAACGCTCCTGCACGCAAGCCGGAGCCTTGACTGCCCTAAGCCGCTCCAAGGCTTGGGTGCCAGATCTAGACCCGGCGGACGTAGCAAGAGGCTATCCCACCGTGAAGGAGGACGGGTCTCCTTTTGATCAGGATGACTTCATGGCTTGTGTATGCGGAGTCCGGCCTCAGGCAACTAGCCTTGGAGATGACACCAATGTTGATAAGTACCAGCCGGGTTTTGATAGTGAGAATAAGAAGATGGCCACTCCCTCATACAAAGTAACAGACTTGATCCCACCAGTGAGAGAAGATACATTTGCCCCGGAGGTTGACCCGGTCGGCCTGACCGATGACGAAGCCGAATTTGTCGCCGTGAATGGCTTTGACTGGTCAAAACCCAACTTCCAGTAAACAGAAGGTGGTGAACCGGCGAGGGAGGGACAATGATCATCTTCATGGGCTTATAAAGCCTTGTAATAACTTAGTTGTTAAAACACAGCATGTTTGCTTATGCCATCGTGCATAAAATACTTCTATGTGAATCTGTGTTTCCAGATGCCAATGTATGCATTGTTTAATGTTTGTCTCTGCAATGTTTGAACTCTGTTCCTATAAATACAAAGAAAAGACTGGCTTGGCGGTTTAGAACCAAACGGGTTTAAACACCTAATTTATAGCCAATATATTTACCTCAATAAAAACCAGAGACAAATATAAATAAAGGATAAGGGCGAAAATTAACTCTTTAGTTAATGTAGCAGGTAAGTGCGTACAAGTAATAACCATACCTTGTCCCTTTTGATCCTTAGATCGCCGGTTTAAATAACCCGGGTGATGAATTTGGCAATTCAATCTTTATGAGAAGACAATGCTTTTTTGAATACTCAATGATTACTATACCTTGATAGGCTGTACCTTTTGATCCGTAAGCTGCCGGTGTGACTGACCCGGGCGGATGCGCTGTCAAATAGTCGAGCCGGTGAAGAGGACCAGGCCAATTGTTTGTAATATTGAAACAACAAAAAACTAAAAGGAAAATAATATAGTAATAAGCATATTTTAACCCTATATTCAAAAAAGGTGGGGGTTTCTGATTCGAATACGATCAATAAACCGGACCAAAGGGGTTAAGCTAAGGTTCGAATACGACCATATAGCCCCCAATGGCTTTGGCGTTGCGCCGATCAAGAGGGTACTGTCAGCTATGTTCTTTTGGTTCGAATACGACCTATGTTTGAACAGGAAGCCCCCAAATGACCGTGAGAGGTTTTTAACGACCCTGATTCGAATATGATCCAAGTCGGACTCAAAAGGGGTTAAGCTATGATTCAGATACGATCAAGAAGCCCCCAAGTGAGTTTTGGCCTTGAGCCGATCAAGAGGGTACCGACAGCTATGTTCTCTTTGGTTCGAATACGACCTATGTTTGAACAGAAATCCCCCAAGTGACCATGAGATTTGCAGCTAGATTCAGATACAATCATAAGCCGGGAAAAAGGTTAGACTTCATTCAAATATGATCAGCTCCTTAATAGTCATTTGAAAATGAGGAAAACGTATAGTCTTTCGAAAAGAGAAGAGACCGATGGTCTTACTTTATTGCTTATCATGGTATATACAATGTGAACATATGTGCATGATGAGAGCCGGTGGCTCAGGTGTAGTATGGCCGAAGTTGAGCAATGTTCCACGGCCGGCGGGTCTCTTCCTCCGACTTACGTGAGTCTTTGTGCTCTCGAACGTCAATGAGGTAATATGACCCGTTTTTTAAGTTCTTACTGACCACAAAAGGTCCTTCCCAAGGTGGAGATAACTTGTGTGCATCTGACAGATCCTAGATGAGCCGGAGCACCAAGTCGCCTTCCTGAAAAGTCCTGGACTTAACCCGGCAGCTGTGATAACGATGCAGGTCCTGTTGATAAATTGCTGACCGGGCCGCTACTAAGTCTCTTTCTTCATCCAACAAGTCCAGTGCATCCTGTCTGGCTTGTTCATTATTAGCTTCAACATAAGCCGCCACACGGGGCGAGTCATGACGGATGTCACTAGGCAATACTGCTTCTGCTCCATAAACCATGAAGAAAGGTGTGTAACCTGTGGATCTATTGGGCGTAGTGTTGATAATCCATAACACCGAGGGTAATTCCTCTACCCAACAACCCGACGTTCACTGTAAAGGAACCATAAGCCGGGGTTTGAGCCCTTTCAAAATTTCCTGATTGGCTCTCTCAGCTTGACCATTAGATTGAGGATGAGCTACAGAAGAAACATCAAGCCGGATGTGCTCTCATTGACAAAACTCTTCCATATCCCCTTGGGACAGATTAGTGCCATTGTCAGTGATAATACTATGTGGAAAACCGAAACAGAAGATCACTTTTTTCATGAACTGAACCGCCGTGGCTGCGTCACACTTACTCACAGGCTCCGCCTCAACCCACTTGGTGAACTCATCAACGGCTACCAAGAGATGTGTCTTTTTATCCTTAGACCTTTTGAAAGGTCCCACCATGTCAAGCCCCCAGACCGCAAATGGTCAAGTGATTGGAATCATCCGAAGCTCTTGAGCCGATACATGCGCTCGTCGTGCAAATTTTTGACATCCATCACATCTACTGACCAGATCTTCTGCATCAGCATGAGCCGTCAACCAGTAAAAACCGTGACGAAACGCCTTGGCCACTAAAGATTTTGATCCGGCGTGATGACCACAATCGCCTTCATGGATCTCACGAAGGATTTCTTGACCTTCTTCGGGGGAAACACATCGCTGAAACGCTCCGGAAACACTGTGATGATATAACTCTCCATCTGAAATCGTCATGGACTTAGACCGTCGGGTTATCTGTCGAGCCAGAGTCTCATCTGCTGGCAACTCTCCCCGGGTCATGTAAGCCAAGAACGGCACCATCCAATCTGGGATGACATGAAGAGCTGCTACCAACTGCGCCTCCGGGTCAGGAACAGCTAAATCTTCTTCTGTGGGCAACTTGACAGAGGGGTTATGCAAAACATCCAAAAAGGTGTTAGGTGGCACCGGCTTACACTGAGACCCCAACCGGCTTAAAGCATAAGCTGCTTCGTTCTTTTGACAGTCAATGTGCTCCACCTGATAACCTTTAAAATGTCCTACAACAGTATCAACCTCTCGGTGATAAGCCGCCATGAGAGGGTCCTTGGAATCCCACTTGCCAGATACCTGTTGAGCCACTAGATCCGAGTCGCCAAGACATCTGACCCGGCTCAAGCTCATCTCTTTCGCCACTCGAAGACCATGGAGCAAGGCTTCATACTCTGCTGTGTTGTTAGTGCAAGGAAACATCAACCGTAACACATAACAAAATTTGTCACCTCATGGGGAAGTTAGCACAACTCCAGCCCCCGAGCCTTCCAACTGCCTGGACCCATCAAAATGAATAGTCCAATACATGTTGTCTAGTTTCTCTTCTGGCATCTGCATCTCTGTCCAGTCATTGATGAAGTCAACCAGGGCTTGAGATTTGATTGCAGTACGTGGAACATACTTCAACCCATGAGACCCAAGCTCAATTGCCCACTTAGCGACTCGCCCAGTGGCTTCTCTATTTTGAATAATGTCTCCCAAAGGAGCAGAGCTAACCACAGTGATTGGATGTCCCTGAAAGTAATGCTTAAGCTTCCGGCTTGCCATGAACACCCCATATACAAGCTTCTACCAATGTGGATATCGTTGCTTAGATTCAATTAGCACTTCACTAACATAATAAACCGGCTGTTGAACCAGATGATCTTTGCCAGCCTCCTTGCGCTCTACCACAATAGCCACGCTAACAGCTCGTGAGTTGGCAGCCACGTATAACAATAGCGGCTCTTTCTCAGTTGGAGCAGCCAGGACTGGCGGCTCAACAAGCTGTGTCTTCGGATCCTCAAAAGCAGCGTTTGCAGCATCGCTCCAAACAAAAGCATCTGTTTTCCTCATCAGCTGATACAGAGGCATTGCCTTTTCCCCTAACCGGCTTATGAACCGGCTCAAAGCAGCAACTCGTCCCGCCAGCCGCTGGACATCATTGATGCATGTTGGTTTGGCTAGGGATGTAATTGCCTTGATTTTCTCCGGGTTAGCTTCAATACCTCGGTTGGACACCAAAAAACCCAAAAGCTTGCCAGCTGGGACTCCAAAAACACACTTGGCCGGGTTAAGCATCATCTTGTAGACCCGGAGATTATCAAAAGTCTCTTTCAGATCTATGATCAAGGTTTCCTCTTTCCTGGATTTCACCACTATGTCATCCACATAAGCATGAACATTACGCCCAATCTGATTGTGAAGACAATTCTGCACACACCGCAGATAAGTTGCCTGGGCACTCTTAAGCCCGAAAGGCATAGACACATAGCAGAAAGCTCCAAAGGGAGTAATAAAAGTTGTCTTCTCCTGATCTTTGATCGCCATCTTAATTTGATGATAACCGGAATAAGCATCCAAGAAACTCAAACGTGCACAACCCGTAGTAGCATCATTGATCTAATCAATACGAGGGAGAGCAAAAGAATCAGCCGGACAAGCTTTGTTCAGATCGGTGTAATCTACACACATACGCCAGGTGCCATTCTTTTTGAGTACAAGCACTGGGTTAGCTAACCACTCCGGGTGAAAGACCTCCACAATGAACTCGGCTGCTAAGAGTCGGGCCACCTCTTCTCCAATGGCCTTGCGCCTTTCTTCATTGAACCGTCGGAGAAACTGTCTGACAGGTTTGAACTTTGGATCAATATTAAGAATGTGCTCAGCGAGTTCCCCCAGGACACCCGGCATGTCTGAAGGTTTCCATGCAAAGATGTCCCGGTTCTCATGGATGAACTCGATGAGCGCGCTTTCCTATTTTGGATCCAAGTTTGCGCTGATGATGAACTGTTTGGATGAATCGCCAGGCACAAAATCAACCATCTTAGTGTCATCAGCTGATTTGAATTTCAATGCCGGCTCATGCTCTGTTGTGGGTTTCTTTAATGACGTCATGTCCGCTGGGTCAACATGATCTTTGTAAAACTTTAACTCCTCTGTTGCACAGACGGATTTCGCATAGGCAGCATCACCTTCTTCACACTCCAAGGCAATCTTCCGGCCCCCATGTACCGTAATGGTACCCTTATGACCCGGCATTTTGAGCTGCAAATACACATAACACGGCCGAGCCATGAACTTGGCATAAGTCGGCCGCCCAAATAGAGCATGATATGGGCTTTTGATATTAACCACCTCAAAGGTTAATTTCTCTGCTCTGGAGTCATATTCATCCCCAAAAGCTACTTCTAGCTCAATCTTACCAACTGGGTATGCCAACTTACCAGGTACCACACCGTGAAAAACAATGTTGGACTGTTTAAGATTTTTATCAGTCAATCCCATCCGGCAGAATGTCTCATAGTAGAGGATGTTGATGCTGCTGCCTCCATCCATGAGTACCTTAGTAAACTTGTATCCACCAACCTGAGGTGCCACTACCAAAGCCAAGTGACCCGGGTTATCAACCCGGGGCGGGTGATCCTCTCTGCTCCACACAATAGGCTGCTCTGACCAACGTAGATAACATGGAACCGCCAGTTCAACGGCATTGACGGCTCTCTTGTGAAGTTTCTGGTCCCTCTTACATAAGCTGGTGGTAAATACATGATATTGCCCACTACTCAGCTGCTTCGGGTTGCTCTGATAACCGGATTACTGCTGCTGATTACCCTGGCCGGGTTGCTGATTATATCCTCCTTGGTGACCAGGATAACCTTGACCGTGAAAACCTCCTCCGCCTGAACCGGTGCCCGGGCCCTGAAAGCCGCCTCCACCTGAACCGCCACCTGGGCCGTGACCCCCATCAAACGTATTTGAATTTTTAAATGCCTTCATGATCGTGCAATCTTTCCACAGGTGAGTGGCTAGTTTCTCCCAGGTGTCGTGCTTTGGACAAGGTTCATTCAACAACTG
This sequence comes from Triticum dicoccoides, assembly GCF_002162155.2. NCBI lineage: Eukaryota > Viridiplantae > Streptophyta > Magnoliopsida > Poales > Poaceae > Triticum > Triticum dicoccoides. The sequence continues at coordinate 79,987,582 of NC_041388.1, forward strand.
CTCCAGGGTGGGGCCTGACCTGCCCGATCGAGGGGGCTATCTGCCCTTGCACCGTTGATTACCTCCCTGTGCGTTAGTATTAGCAACAAACTCATATGCCTTACGTTTATTACCTCCCTGATTTGTCGGGTTATGCTGGTGACCCTTGCCGTTGCCGTTCTTCTTTCCCTTTGTTGCCTTTTCTTTGTCAGACACCGGATCCTTGGTGGTATCAGAATTAGCATTCTTAAAGAGAGCCGCCATCAACGTTCCCATGTCATTACAGTCACGTTTGAGCCGCCCCAGCTTCTGCTTTAGAGGTTCAAAACGGCAATTTTTCTCCAACATTAAAACCGCTGAGCCGGCGTCCATTTTATCAGATGAATGTATTATCTCTTTGACCCGGCGCACACAATGGGTTGTGGATTCACCATCCTCTTGTTTGCAATTGGTTAGGTCCACAATCAACATAGGCTGCTTACACGTGTCCTTAAAGTTCTAGATGAACCGGGCTTTCAACTCTGCCCATGAGCCGATAGAATTGGGTGGCAATCCCTTCAACCAAGTACGAGTTGTTCCATCCAACATCATGGTAAAATACTTGGCCATTGCAGTGTTGCTAACCTCCAATAGTTCCATAGCCATCTCATAACTCTCAATCCAAGCCCCCGGCTGTAGGTCAGCCATGTAATTATGCACCTTACGAGGCCCCTTGAAGTCTTTTGGCAACCACTCATTGCGTATGGCCGGCACCAAGAAAGGCACACCTCCGGTTCTTGTGGCTACTCCTGCCTCAACTGAGGTTGCTGGATAAGCCGGAAAGGTTTGATGAGTGCTACGTCTTGAGCTTGCGTTGGTTTTCCCCGAAGAGGAAGGGATGATGCAGCAGAGTAGCGTAAGTATTTCCCTCAGTTTTTGAGAACCAAAGTATCAATCCAGTAGGAGGCCACGCTCAAGTCCCTCGTACCTGCACAAAGTGATAGCTACTTGCAACCAACGCGATTAGGGGTTGTCAATCCCTTCACAGTCACTTACGAGAGTGAGATCTGATAGATATAATATTTTTTGGTATTTTTGGTATAAATATGCAAAGTAAAAAGTAAAAGCAAAGTAAAAAGCAAAGCAAGATTAAAGTGATGGAGATTGATATGATGAGAATAGACCCGGGGGCCATAGGTTTCACTAGTGGCTTCTCTCAAGAGCATAAGTATTCTACGGTGGGTGAACAAATTACTGTTGAGCAATTGACAGAATTGAGCATAGTTATGAGAATATCTAGGCATGGTCATGTATATAGGCATCACGTCCGTGACAAGTAGATCGAAACGATTCTGCATCTACTACTATTACTCCACTCATCGACCGCTATCCAGCATGCATCTAGAGTATTAAGTTAAAAACAGAGCAACGCCTTAAGCAAGATGACATGATGTAGAGAGATAAATTCATGCAATATGAAATAAACCCCATCTTGTTATCCTCGATGGCAACGATGCAATACGTGCCTTGCTGCCCCTTCTATCACTGGGTAAGGACACCGCAAGATCGAACCCAAAGCTAAGCACTTCTCCCATGGCAAGAACTACCAATCTAGTTGGCCAAACCAAACGGATAATCCGAAGAGACTTGCAAAGATAACCACAATTCATCGATCTCAACAAACACACCGCAAAAAGAAGATTACATCAAATAGATCTCCACAAGAGAGGGGGAGAACTTTGTATTGAGATTCAAAGAGAGAGAAGAAGCCATCTAGCTACTAACTATGGACCCGAAGGTCTGAGGTAAACTACTCACACTTCATCGGAGAGGCTATGATGATGTAGAAGCCCTCCGTGACGACGGCCCTCTTTCGGCGGAGCTCCGGAACAGGCCCCAAGATGGGATCAGAAAGTTGCGGCGGTGGAATTAGGTTTTTGGCTCCTATTCTGATCGTTTGGGGGTACGTGTGTATATATAGGAGGAAGAAGTATGCCGGAGGAGCAACGAGGGGCCCACAAGGCAGGGGGCGTGCCCTAGGGGGGTGCCCCCCACCCTCGTGACCGCCTCTTTTGTTCCTTGGAGCAGGGTCCAAGTCTCCTGGATCACGTTCGGTGAGAAAATCACGTTCCCGAAGATTTTATTCCGTCTGGACTCCGTTTGATATTCCGTTTCTTCGAAACACTGAAATAGGCAAAAAAACAGCAATTTTGGGCTGGGCCTTCGGTTAATAGGTTAGTCCCAAAAATAATATAAAAGTGGAAAATAAAGCCCAATATAGTCCAAAACAGTAGATAATATAGCATGGAGCAATCAAAAATTATAGATATGTTGGAGACGTATCAATGAGCCGCCCGTTCTGCCGCCTTTTGAGTCGCTCGTTCCGCCTCTTAACGAATCCTCTCTTAATCCGCTAAATTAAGGGCTCTAGCCCGCACCGGCTCATGCCTATATGGCAGGTTGTGGCGCTGAGAATTACTTGACATCTCTGCAGACTCCATGTGCCTACTGTAACTCGGGCTCCGGCTTGGGCGATGAGTTAAATGGATCCTATCTCGACTGTAGGAGTATGCATCCTGCTGAGCCAGAGCTATTTGAAGTAGTTCTCTTACCCTCCGGGTTTCAATTGCTGCTGGCGAGTTGCCTTCCATCGGGAGAGCCGCCAAACAAGCCGACACTGCGATGAATTTTCCCAGAGGGTTGGAGAAGTGACCTGGAGGTGTTGGCACATAATGAGGAGGAGTTGTGTTTATACGAGGTGGCTCCATGGCGTGTGGCTGAACTGGTGCACTAGGTGTCGTGACCCGGTTTGCCTCCGGCGGATTGCTCCCCCCAGCCCTGGGTGTATGGAACTGGTTCCTCGGATCCAGCGTCAGAGGTAGATGCAACTAAGTTTTCTGATGCCTCCTCCTCATGACCTCGTTCGATGCGTTAAGATCCACCGAGAGCCGGAAAGTTTCTGCTTGAAGTTGTTGAGCACGAGCATCCAAAGCTTCTCGTTCTGCTGCCATCCGGGTCTCCTCCGCGGCTAGATTTTCCTTGGCTCGCACCATCTCCTCACGCACGCGTGCCACCTCTGCATCGTGCTGGGCATTATCCGCCGGCTCTACCACAGTGGTTAACAGAGTCATCAGCTTATCCATGAGGTCCATTAAAATCTGAGCCAGGGGGCGCGCGGGGTCTCCTGACCCGGCTGCAGCTGACCCGGTAGCTGCTGTTGTCGCTCCGGTAGAGTTATGTCCGGGCTGTGTGCCCGCCATGAAGACTCTGGCCCAATTTGGCAGCTCAAAGGGGTCCGGAATACTACTGCCATCGGAACAACCCCCGAGCATGCCGTCTTGTAACTAGTACAGAGAGCCCATCTCACCTGTTGATGATGCAGTGTGAGAACAGACGGCTGTCTCACCGCCCATTACCGATCCTTCAGAGTATTCACCACCGTGGATGTAGCCCACGAAGGCATGCTTCACGACAGATTGAACATGGGCGGTCCTTGCGCGCTGAGCCGTTTCAATGAGGTCGGTGTGGACGTCCGGCTCAGGGCCCGACTCGCCGATCCGACCGATGAAGACGTGAATTCCGCCGAAGGGGACCCGATACCCGTACTCGATTGAGCCGCCATCAGGGCCCCAGCCTTCGTCGTTGATGTAGAGCTTGCCGCGACGACTCTTGGTCATCCAGCCCACAGCGTATCCCTTGAGCCCTTCGAAGTTTCCCTTCAAGAACTCAAATCCACCGTGCACTGGCCCCACGGTGGGCGCCAACTGTCGTGGAGTTGACACGGCAGATGTCCAAGAGCAAGGACTTAGTCGTAGGGCCATCGCACTAGGAAGCTTAAAGGGGTTAATCAGGACAAAGGACACGAGAGAGTTTTTATACTAGTTCGGCCCCTTACGATGAAGGTAAAAGCCTACGTCTAGTTGGGTTTGGTATTGCTGAGGTTTCGATCTCCAAGGGGCTCAACTCGCCGGCTTGGTTCTTGATCTGGTTGTTTCTTGTCCTAAGCCGTCGCCGGGTTGTCCCCTTATATACACGGGTGGACGCCTGGCGGCATACAGAGTCCCGGCCGGCTCATAAAACGTGTCCGGCTCGGTGACCTCTTTTATATGCCTTTCTTTACATATGGCAGTTTACAATGTTGGGTCTCAAGCTGCCTTTGGTCTTAGACCTTCTACAAGCCTTAATACACTATCACTTTGAATATTACTGGGCTTTCTTTTTGTAACCCGCCATTGGGGTTGACCCGGCCCCTCCTGGGCGGGTCATACCTGGTAGCTATATCCCCAACAAGTGTGTTGAATATTATGAGAAGTTTGATGCTTGATAATTGTTTTGAGATATGAAGATGGTGATATTAAAGTTGTGCTAGTTGAGTAGTTGTGAATTTGAGAAATACTTGTGTTAAAGTTTGTGATTCCCGTAGCATGCACGTATGGTGAACCGTTTTGTGATGAAGTCGGAGCATGATTTATTTATTGATTGTCTTCCTTATGAGTGGCGGTCGGGGACGAGCGATGGTCTTTCCCTACCAATCTATCCCCCTAGGAGCATGCACATAATACTTTGCTTTGATAACTTGTAGATTTTTGCAATAAGTATATGAGTTCTTTATGACTAATGTTGAGTCCATGGATCATACGCACTCTCGCCCTTCCACCATTGCTAGCCTCTCTAATATCGCGCACCTTTCACCGGTATCATACACCCACCATATACCTACCTCAAAACAGCCACCATACCTACCTATTATGGCATTTCCATAGCCATTCCGAGATATATTGTCATGCAACTTTCCACCGTTTCGTTTATTATGACACACTCCATCATTGTCATATTGCTTAGCATGATCATGTAGTTGACATCGTATTTGTGGAAAAGCCACCATTCATAATTCTTTCATACATGTCACTCTTGATTCATTGCATATCCCGGTACACCGCCGGAGGCATTCATATAGAGTCATATTTTGTTCTAAGTATCGAGTTGTAATTGTTGAGTTGTAAGAAAATAAAAGTGTGATGATCATCATTGTTAGAGCATTGTCCCAAGTGAGGAAAGGATGATGAAGACTATTATTCCCCCACAAGTCGGGATGAGACTCCGGACGAAAAATAAAAAAAGGAAGGAAAGAGGCCATAAAAAAGAAAGAGAAAATGCCCAAATAAAAAAAGAAAAAAAAGAGAGAAAAAGAGAGAAGGGACAATGCTACTATCCTTTTACCACACTTGTGCTTCAAAGTAGCACCATGATATTCATAGTAGAGAGTCTATCATTTTGTCACTTTCATATACTAGTGGGAATTTTTCATTATAAAACTTGGCTTGTATATTCCAATGATGGGCTTCCTCAAATTGCCCTAGGTCTTCGTGAGCAAGCAAGTTGGATGCACACCCACTTAGTTCTTTTGTTGAGCTTTCATATACTTATAGCTCTAGTGCATCCGTTGCATGGCAATCCCTACTCACTCACATTGATATCTATTGATGGGCATCTCCATAGCCCGTTGATACGCCTAGTTGATGTGAGACTATCTTCTCCCTTTTTGTCTTCTCCACAACCACCATTCTATTCCACCTATAGTGCTATATCCATGGCTCACGCTCATGTATTGCGTGAAAATTGAAAAAGTTTTGAGAATGTCAAAAGTATGAAACAATTGCTTGGCTTGTCATCGGGGTTGTGCATGATTTAAATACTTTGTGTGGTGAAGATAGAGCATAGCCAGACTATATGATTTTCTAGGGATAACTTTCTTTGGCCATGTTATTTTGAGAAGACATGATTGCTTTATTACTATGCTTGAAGTATTATTATTTTTATGTCAATATGAACCTTTATCTTGAATCTTCCGGATCTGAATATTCATATCACAATTAAGAAGAATTACATTAAAATTATGCCGAGTAGAACTCCGCATCAAAAATTTTGTTTTTATCATTTACCTACTCAAGGACGAGCAGGAATTAAGCTTGGGGATGCTTGATACGTCTCCAACGTATCTATAATTTTTGATTGCTCCATGCTATATTATCTACTGTTTTGGACATTATCGGGCTTTATTATCCACTTTTATATTATTTTTGGGACTAATCTATTAACTGGAGGCCCAGCCCAGAATTGTTGTTGTTTTTGCCTATTTTAGGGTTTCGAAGAAGAGGAATATCAAACGGAGTCCAAACGGAATGAAACCTTCGGGAACGTGATTTTCTCAACGAACAAGACCCAGGAGACTTGGACCCTACGTCAAGACACAAAAGAGGAGGCCACGAGGTAGGGGGCGCGCCTACCCCCCAGGCGCGCCCTCCACGCTCATGGGCCCCCTGTTGCTCCACCGACGTACTCCTTCCTCCTATATATACCTACGTACCCCCAAACAATTAGATATGGAGCCAAAACCCTAATTCCATCGCCGCAACTTTCTGTATCCACAAGATCCCATCTTGGGGCCTGTTCCAGAGCTCCGCCGGAGGGGGCATCGATCACGGAGGGCTTCTACATCATCACCATAGCCCCTCCGATGAAGTGTGAGTAGTTTACCTCAGACCTACGGGTCCATAGTTATTAGCTAGATGGCTTCTTCTCTCTTTTTGGATCTCAATACAATGTTCTCCCCCTCTCTTGTGGAGAACTATTCGATGTAATCTTCTTTTTGCGGTGTGTTTGTTGAGACCGATGAATTGTGGGTTTATGATCAAGTCTATCTACGAACAATATTTGAATGTTCTCTGAATTCTTTTATGTATGATTGGTTATCTTTGCAAGTCTCTTCGAATTATCAGTTTGGTTTGGCCTACTAGATTGATCTTTCTTGCAATGGGAGAAGTGCTTAGCTTTGGATTCAATCTTGCGGTGTCCTTTCCCAGTGACAGTAGGGGCAGCAAGGCATGTATTGTATTGTTGCCATCAAGGATAACAAGACTGGGTTTTCATCATATTGCATGAGTTTATCCCTCTACATCATGTCATCTTGCTTAAGGCGTTACTCTGTTTTCATTAATTTAATACTCTAGATGCATGCTGGATAACGGTCTATGAGTGGAGTAATAGTAGTAGATGCAGGCAGGAGTCGGTCTACTTGTCTCAGATGTGATGCCTATATACATGATCATGCCTAGATATTCTCATAACTATGCTCAATTCTGTCAATTGCTCAACAGTAATTTGTTCACCCACCGTAGAATTCGTATGCTCTTGAGAGAAGCCACTAGTGAAACCTATGACCCCCGGGTCTATCTTCATCATATTAATCTTCCAATACTTTGTTATTTACTTTGCTTTTATTTTACTTTGCATCTTTATCATAAAAATACCAAAAATATTATCTTATCATATCTATTAGATCTCACTCTCGTAAGTGGCCGTGTAGGGATTGACAACCCCTTATTGCATTGGTTGCGAGGATTTATTTGTTTTGTGCAGGTGCGAGGGACTCGCGCGTAGCCTCCTACCGGATTGATACCTTGGTTCTCAAAAACTGAGGAAAATACTTATGCTACTCTGCTGCATCATCCCTTCTCTTCAGGGAAAAACCAACGCAGTGCTCAAGAGGTAGCAGGTATCAACAGCTATAGCAACAATGACAGGCTATGCATCAGAATAGGATTACGGAAAGCAGTAACATGCTACACTACTCTAATGCAAGCAGTAGAGAGAAGAGTAGGCGATATCTGGTGATCAGGGGGGCTTGCCTGGTTGCTCTGGCAAGAAGGGTTCATCGTCGATGTAGTCGATCTCAGGGGTACCGGCATCGGTCCCGGGGTCTATCGGAAAGAAGTAACAAGGGGAGAACACAATAAATAACAGAGCAATCAAAACATCACAAAGCATAACATGGCAATACATGGTGCTAGAGGTGACCTAACGCAGTACTAGGTGATATCGGAAAAGGGGGGAAACATCCGGGAAAGTATTCCCGGTGTTACGCGTTTTCAGACAGATGAACCGGAGGTGAAATGTTGCAGGTTCGCTATGCTAGGGACACTGGCTGATGAACGGGCCGCGTATTTGAATTCGTCTCGTCGTTCTGAGCAACTTTCATGTATAAAGTTTTTCCATCCGAACTACGATTTATTTTATATTGATTTTAAAAGATTTAAATCATTTATAGCATTTATTTAATTATTTTTAATTCAACATTATCCAGAACAGCGCATGCTGACGTCAGCATAACGTCAACATGACGTTAACGGTCAATAGGGGTGTTGACTGGTCAAACTGACGTGTGGGACCCACCTATTATTGTCTAACTAACTATTTAGTTAGATTAATTAGCAGGTTAATTAGGTTTAATAGTTAGTTAACATAATTAATTTAGTTAGTTAATTAATTAATTAATATTTTAATTAATTCTCCTTCTTCTTTTTTATAACGTTTTGGGGTGGGCCCCCATGTCATAGGCCAGATGCCTTAACAGGCGCTGGGCAAAAGGGGCAGCGGGCAAAGCCGCAGCCCGCCCTGGTAGTGAGGCGGGGCCGCGTCGACGCTGGTTTCAGGCGCGGGCGCCGGCGGTCATGGCCAGAAGCTGGCGAGGCCGAGCGCGCCCGGCAGAGGGTTGCGCCGACGGTCAGCAGTGGCGGGATGGGAGCGAACGACGATGCGGCAGAGGCCAGGAGAGAGGCGCGGGGCACGAGGAGTGAGCAGCTCTAGATGGCCGCAGCGGTGGCGGCTGGGGCGGCGCGACGAGTGGAGGCGCGCGATGGCGTGGGGCGAGCAGGGGAGGTAGCTGGCACAGGGGGGCAGCATCACAGTGGCGGGCAGGGGCGACGCGGCTGTGCGCGGTGATGCATGGCCAGGCGCGCGCGGGAGTGTGGTCGGAGCTGCGGTGGCCAGGGGGTGCGGGCGCTGGTAGCAGAGTGGCGAAGCAGGAGCAGCGCAACAGCAGGGGCGGTTGCAGTTGGCGATGTGAGCGGCAGCGGGCGACGGCGAGCATGGCGGAGGCGCGGCCACACACAGGCGGCCGACAACGGGGCACCGCGGGGTGTGGCTCGGGCGCAGGGCACGGCGGTGCTCGGCCACGTGAGCAGGGGAGCGACGCGCGGCGGCAGTGCGTAGAGGTGACACACGGGCGTGCGTGTAGCCACGTGAGCGCGTGCACGGGCACGGGACGGCGGGCACGACAACGTCCGTCGCGGGGAGAGGGTAGAGGGGAGAGGCCGGAGCCTCACTTGCGGTGTAGGGAAACGACAACGTGCTCGAGGAGGAGGACGAGGAGGCGACGACGACGGGGCGAGGTGGCGCATACGATTCGGCGACGGCGCACAACAGCGGGGGCGAAGGAGTCGGGGCGACGAGCGGCTTCGGGTCAGGCGGCGCCGCGCGCGAGGAGAGGCGGCGCGGGGTCGAGGTGGTGGTGAGGGGCGACGGTGATGGGTCGGGGCGGTTCACTCGATCCCGATCCAGAACGCGTGTGGGAGGAGAGTGGGGATCGTGTGGAGGGGGGTTAGGGTTTCGGTGCCCCCTGGAGGGGGGTTATTGGCCTGGGGCTAGGTCGGCCTGGTGGCCTAGTTGCCAGTTGGGCCGGTCGGCCCAGTGGGGGGGTGGTCCTTTCTCTTATATATATATATATATATATATATATATATGTTCTTTATTTTAGTTTCTTTTAATTATACTTTTTACTTAATATTAAAATGAACCCTAAAATAGTAATACCACGAAACCCACTGCCCCAAAAAGGTTTTATCCCAAAATAATTTAGTTTAGAATTTTATTAATTATGAAAGCCTTTAAATATCGGTTTTTGCTACTGTTTTATTCACCTTGAAGTATTTAAACTTTTTTTAAAGTAGGGTTTCTTCTCCACAGTTACCTATGCATTATTTGGCACAATCCGAACATTTTAGTTTTAAAGTTTGAAAACTTTTATTGTTTGACTTAGATTTTGAATACGAATTTGAATCGGTTTCGAAGCAAGGTGAGTTTATCAACAGTAATCAAGGTGACGTGGCATCATTAGCAGGGAATTACTGTAGCTTAATTATTCGGGCGTCACAATATTGTCATCAACCACCAAAGGGGGGAGATTGTAAGGGCATTTTCCATCTTAAGTGTTTTTTGGTGTTTATGAGAATGCAATTTGTGGACTAATCATGTGACTAAGCTTCACACATATACTCTAGTTCACACAAGATGGGTGGGCACCCCTCCGGACGGAAAAGAGTGAAGACTGCATTTTCGACGTGTTTATTTCTTTGTTCTTAGAAAATATGTACTATTAAGAGGGGTTGCACATTGGAAGGTACTGGTTGAATCAAACACGTACACATCCATATATTGCACCCACATATTACCTTTCGTTTCGAGGGGAGTGTTCCTTATTCAACCATGTGTAGAAATCTTGTTCAGAGCAGTTATGCCCCGTGTATAGGTGGTTGTACCACTCATCCGGTTCTCCTGGTAGGACTACCACACGAGGGGTGATTCCCTCGTGTGGGCTTACTAGTTGTACTGGTGTCCCGCATGCGGTTGTACCGCATGGTACTTAACATCCTCACCTGACACTATCGGCCAGTTGTTATGGCCTTTGAACCGCCACAACTACATGGAAAAGGGTCATTCCTTTTGGTATAACGACGGTACATGGCGGTGGTCCGCCGGCTGTTCCAGCTAAAGTGTTGGCAGCGGTTCTACTAGCAACCTTATACCGCTCGAACCACTGCATATAAGGTGATTTCTTCTGGTGGTGAGTAGTACACAGGCGGTGCCCCCGCGGTTGTTCCGGCAAATACTTATTTAGCGGTATAACTGGCCGCCCGGCGATTGTACCGCCCTAACTCTGCAAAGTGAGGTATTCTGCATTGGGCGGTTGTACCGCCCCTGTGCGATTTTGCACATAACGGTTGGATTTGGAGGATGCTATAAAAATGGGAGGTTCTTCCACCTCCACTTACCTCTTACCTCTTTCTCTCTCCTCCACTTTTACCCCAAGCTTGTTCTTGTCTGATCTTCTTCTCTAGCCAACCAAACTTGTTGATTTGTTAGGCATTAAGGGAGAAGACCCAGATCTATACTTCCACCAAAGGAAGTTTGATTCCCCCATACTTTCACTTGCATCTTGTTACTCTTGGGTTTGGGTGTTTGAGCACCCTGGAAGGAAGAGATCATCTTGGAGCCACATTTCATTGTGGTGAAGCTTCGTGGTGGTGTTGGAATCCTTCAATTAACTTTTGGAGAGAGAGTCAACCTTGTTCGTAAAGGTTCCGGTTGGCACCTTCAAGGGCACCGCTAGTGGATGCGCGACCCCTTGCATCGTGCGAGTGTGTGATTGTGCCTCCACACCTCTCCAATGGAGACGTACCTCCCCCAAAGGAAGGGACTTTGAAAACACATCCTCGTCTCCATCAACTTCACTTATGGTTACTTCGTACCTTTTCTTTGTGCAAGCTTGTATTGTGTGTTTTACCTTGTGCTTGCACTTGTTGTCGTGTTGCTTGTCATATAGGTTGTCCACCTAATTGCATATCTAGACAACATATCTTTGTTGTAAAGACTAAAATTTGTGCAGAGGTTAAAAATTGTTAGTCACCCATCCACCTTCACTCTTGTTGACCATATCGATCCTTTCAGAATTAGTGAACGTTTTATAAATTCATGAATATTTGTGTATTTTTTGAACATTTTTTGAATCTATGAGCATTTTTCAAAACTCGGAACATCGTTTGAAATTCATGAACTTTGTTTAAATTCTTGAACATTGTTTTAGCTCTCCGAGCAGGTGCACTCCATCATCGCACAGAGGGGCGAATAGGGCCTTCCATAGCACCGGCCATAACTGACGTATGAAAAAGAAATTCAAACATGCATTGATCCTTTCGATCCAATTTTTTTTTGAGTGAACCCTCCGATCCAAAATAAGTGTGTGGTTTTAGTTTAAATTTTGGATAGGAAGGAGTAGCAGATTCAGCCCAACTAAGGCCTAAACGGAGCCCACATAATGCACCAACCAAAAAGGAGAAGGCAAAAAAAAAAAGATCCGAAACCCCTGACCTGCGCGCCTGTCCATCCCAGCATGGCCGCCGCCTCGTCCTCCTCCTGCGGCGGCGCCGGCTGCGGGGCCCACTGCTCCTCCTCCACCTCGTCATCCGTAGAGGATGCTCCGGAGGGGATTCTGGACCGTCTCTCCATATCCGGTGCCGCTGCCTCCTGCGGCAAGTGCGGCGGCGGCGCCGTCGTCGTGGTTGCCGGAGGCGTCGGTCTGTGCGGCGAGTGCTTGCGCGCCCAGCTGTTCGGGAAGTTCAAGCTCGCCGTCACAAGCAACGCCATGGTTCGGCCAACCGACTCCGTCCTCGTCGCCTTCTCCGGCGGCCCCGCCTCCAGGTTCACTTTCCCCTCTTTTTCCTTGGTGATTCCTAATTTTTTGTACTGCTCAGCGTTGCTTACTTTGCACACTTATTGTTACGATCCCTTGAAATGAATTGTTGATGCGTGTGCTCTAGGGTGGCTCTGCAATTCATACATGAGATGCGGTCCAAGGCAATCGAAAGCTGGGACGCCAGCAATTCGCAAGCCCTACCGGTCTTCAATGTTGGGGTGGCCTTTGTCAACGAGAGTGCTTTGTTGTCAAAGACCGAATGTGAAGTTGAGCAGGCAACTGAAGATATAAAGTCAATTGTGTCGAGTTTGTTACCGGGAGATAAAGCAATGCACCTTGCCTCTCTTGATGATGTGTTCTCCTCGGAATCAAAAGATGGGGAAAGCAGGCTGAGGGAGCTAGTTGGCATGATTGCTGATGATACTGGGAGGGAGGATCTTCTTCAGTGCTTGCGCATGCTTTCGTTGCAGAAGGTTCTTTTTTTGTTATCAGTGATTGCACATGCTTCGATTGCAAATTGTCATTTAATCTACATGATGTTGCGTTGTGCTTTCCATTCGGTGATTAAAGTCAGATTTACCATTACATCTTATACGTTCTTCAGATTGCACTGGAAAATGGGTACACCAAGATCATGCTGGGATCATGTGCTTCTACAATAGCATGTCATGTGCTATCTGCAACAGTAAAGGTATATAGCAGATGCCTGTTCCCCTTATGATTTGTTCGCCTGTTGATAGTTCAAGAGAACATGAGAAACTTAGAGGAATTGCTAATTATATCCAGGGCCAAGGTTATTCCTTACCAGCTGATATCCAATATGTTGATACACGGTGGGAAGTGCCTGTCGTTCTTCCACTTCGTGATTGCCTGGCCCAAGAGCTTAGACTGCTCTGTGAATTTGATAGGTAAGATAAGCATTCACATTTTTCTTTTGTTGGATTGTACTCCTGATACTGTTTATTCTAACTGGTTATGTGCTTAGTTTAAAGACACAGCAACTTCTTGATAGGCCTTGCAGTGGCATCAATGGCTTAGTCGCATCTTTTGTTGCACGACTAAGGGTAAGTAAGTTCGTTCCTTGCATGGCGCACTGGACTTACATATAATGTTGAGTTCACTGACACCAAACTGAGCTGAAGATCTAATTATATTCTTGTTCAGTGATTGCTTTCGTTAATTGCTTGCAGCAAGCGCAAGTCGTAATCTTACAGGTCATTAATTTCCATTGACAGGAGGAGAATCCTTCTCGTGAGCATACTATTGTAAGAACTGCACAAAAACTTAAGCCATTCCCTTTTAACAAGTTCTCAGCAAATGGCTATCATGATTTCCTGCCGTCGCGGCTGCGTCCCAAGTTCCAGGATGTTGACAACGATGAGTCTGCTTTCTCTGAGCTTCTCTGCCTGATATGTCGAAGTCCATTCAGTGAATCAGAACTCCAGAATTTGGAAAGCACAAGGCACAAGTCTCAGAAGAAAATTGATCTATATACTGCTTATTGCTGTCAAAGCTGTCATTTCCAGATTCTACCTGGTGGTAGAGACCTGTATGACCATTTCTTTTCACTACTACCAAGGTTCTGGACTGAGAGAGTAGATACTGCATCTGCCAGCCATAGCTCGCTAAGGTGAGGCTGATGTCTTTATCCCAATGAGTTGCTTCATTGTCTTTATAGCTATAGTGCATGTGCATGTTATCAGTAGTTAAGCAAATCAAAACACTGAACCTTTGGATGTTACAACTTCTTTGTTAGGATAATGTTTAATTGAATGTGCCCACTTGTTTCTCTATGTGCAGTTACTCCATTGATTTGGCCATGTATTATTTTCTTGTTCTTTTTGGTAGTGCACTGATTCAGTGAGCTATTGATAACTTTTGTTCCAGAGATCAAATAGAAGACTATCTTCTTGAAGACGATGATGATGGGAACTGACACTTGTTCATTGAGTGAATCCCAAACTTACTGTAAGAAAGAATCTTTGACTGATGATTTAATTTTTTGCAGTCACAATTTACTCGGCATACTTTAACATCCGGTTACTGGTTTTATACTGACACATATGCTTGGATTGTTTTGTTTGTAGTGCCAGAAGCCTGCAGAGATTCCTTCCTAGTTGGGCCTCACAAATCATGACATAAACCAAACTTGCTTGGGATAACAGTGTTCGCATCTAGTAAGGCACTGGTTTATTCAGACTTCTGCCATATTCTTAGAATTGCCCGCATTATATTATTTATTTAATTTTCTGGTGTACCTGTAAGTCCTTCCTCAAGTTAAAACATGATGAGTGATAAAGGAAACCATCACTTGCCAGCAGTTTTGCACTGATCTCAGACAATTGACTTTGGGTAGCTGCAGGTTCCCAACTTCCATGTGATTACAGTATTCTGATTGGTCTCATCTACTGTACCAACTATTTGCCTGCAAGATTGTAATCAGATGAATTTACCAAATGGGTTTACAACAACTATGTGCTGTATAAACTTTTGTACTAATCTGTTACACTGTTGCATTTGTCACTCTTATGCATTCTGATATTGGCTTAATCATTTTGTAGCAAAATTGAAGGAATACACAGTCTGTTACGAATTGAAAATGACGAACATGCATACACATCACCTATTGCAAACAATATTAGAAATTGCGGCAAACAAATGGCAAGGCCACTACAAAACAGTGGTCCCTCATGCACTATGATCTGTATAACTATCTTATCAACATATGTTTACTACATTATCATGTTACTCCTGCACATTTCCTTTCCGAGACAGTTAAGTCCTTCTCTACAGTTCTTTGACTGTCATTTTCTTTTGCACTTAGGCGCATTGTCTCTTCTACTGACCAGTATACACACTACAATTGTGTATTAGAATAGATTCTCTTTTCCAAAAAAATTAGAAAAATCTATCATGAAACAAAATAAAGATAGGTGCATCCCATGCTTGCATGCTTGTGCATGTGCTCGTTCTTGGTGCTGCTGAACCCTTATTACCAGTCAAACATTGGGAAGCTATCTTATCATTAGGTTAAAACTTTGTAAAAGATTAACCTTTTGGGTTAGCCACTTTAACCTGATTGGGTTGGCATAAAGCCTGCCTGGTAATCCTAACCTACGTGCAAGGATTTATCCGGCTTTTCATCAGTGATGATGATGATGGCAAGACAAGTGCACACCTAAAGTTCCCAAGGGCCTACACGCCTTTCATTTTTTATGGTTGCAGCTGGGCTGATGAATGTTGATTGATGCTGATGCCCTCTTGCTGTCTAATTTTCAAAATGTTCGCAGTATTAGCAGGATGTTGACTGAGTCAGGAACCAGTGAAAATTTCCGCAAAGGACCGGAAGTTATGTTACTCCCTCCGATCCGGATCGGACATTGTATAGAGGCTGCGTCATTTAATTCGGATCGGAGGGAGTACATGATTTCATTCCAGTGAAGTGTGAGAGGACAATCGTATAGGTTTGATCTTACTTACCAAACGGCGTAATAGATCGTCCATGATTTGTTTTACTCTACAGCTGTGTTTTTCCATGAATGAGGCAAATCTTTTGTCTTCGTTTTTTTTTAATGCACAGCATTCAGGACCCGCAAGCTGAACATTAGTTGGTAGTAGTTCTGGTTGCCACTCAAAATGTTTCGGAACTCATGCTTTGAAATCTTTGCAGCGTGGGTGGTGGCACAACATCTGTCCTGAGCCATCCAATCACTGTCCTTTGAAGCATTCTTGTCCATTGACAATGCGGTGGTACTACTATGTGTACTACAAACAGGAGAGGCTTTCTCCTTGGGTGATTCAGAAGCCATTGTTTGTTGTTTGGACAGCAAGGGCGACCCCCCAAATAGGCCTAAAATGAAAAAGGTAAATAGGGCTACCAAATGTATGTTGCCCCTTTCGTTGCTTAGGCTCATCTCATATAATAAGCTCATACTACTAAAATAAGATCCCCTGTGTTTTGGTGACTCGAAAAGCCTAAGCAGAGCTAATGCTACCACTAGCATAGCATGCCCCAGGTTTGGCACACTCTAGTAGAGCCTAGTTAGTGGGCCCTAATGCACACACTTTTGCTTACTTCACTCTCACAAGCAAAGGGCCCTGGTGTCCCCTAGTGATTGCAGGCACAGTCCTCTGTTCTCATTGAAATTGTGTGTGTGACATTGACATGACCAAACCTAGGGCACACTATTTTTCTCCCCTTTACCGTCCTTGTGAAAACGCTTGAGGCATTTGGTCAAAGAAAAACATTGCTGATTGGGCAGAGATATTCAAGTCGCATGGTAGACAGCGTCTGTATAGTTTCTCAAGCCTTTGCTTCATCAAAGTGGGGGCACCAACCTAGAAAAACCCACATCTCTCTCCCTAGTTTACTTGCTAGTAGTTGCTTAAACTATCATCTGATGTGCAGTAGGTTTGCCCACTAATTTGAAAGATCAGCGAGAGCCTGCCATGTCAACACCAGTCCATTGTTTTTTTTTTGTATGCTGCAATACTACACTTCTCACTAGAGCTCACAGCTGGCCTCTTTCTTATCGTCTCTCTCTTGTGGGACTGAAGAACCTGAATTCAAGGCTGGGTTTATGCATGCAGAGCCCTGATATGACGTGTCCTGGGTTTGTTTGATCTGTGACACAGACCTGCTGGCCGGCTGGCTCGCAATCCATAATGGCGCGTCCAAGAGAAACCCTCGGCGCAAAGGCAGCAAGGACGGGCCTGTACCGTGTACAACGCTTGTCCATGGCAGAGGTTGTTGGACGCGAGGGCCGGGCGGGCTTGTACAGCCTTCAATGCAGCGTGCCGGCCTGCCAAGGACCGTCCGTCCGTCGGTCACAGTAGGTAGATCGACACCGCCAAGCCCTCATTTCAGCCACTGCTGCTGCCCAAACAAGAAAGAATAATGCGTTCTTGCAGCTGCATCTGGAAAAGCTTGGAGTTCAATCTGGTATGTGAACGTATGATCCATCTATCTCTCCATCGTTTTCAGGCGCGACCTTTTGTCTGGATCATCCATGGGCAGCTACTGAGGTGGTGGTCCAGCGCTCCTTGATCTTAGTGAGTTGAGGCCAAATCTTGGCGTCTTCCCTTGTTGTATATATTCAAATGTGTGGCAAATGGTAGTAAATTAAACTGGATCTAGGTATGTGCATGGGGGCGGACGATGCGTGCAGGACTGGCACTGTTGCGGTGCTCCAAAACATCGGCCCTTGAATCGTGCGCTCTTGCTCACGTAGCCTTCAACACGTATGTTTATGTCATTTGTATATGTCGTGGCTGTCAAGATATACATGTGGTTATCTAACTTATGGATGCCGACAGTTTGTCATAGCTTGCGAGCAGAAACACATATATCGGGTAGGTATTGCAGGCATCTATGCAAGTTAGTACTACAAAAAAAAAACGAGTAAGTTTGGCACAAAAAAATGTTCTTGAAACGTGTTTCAGTAGAGGTATTTTGCATGGAGGGAAGAGAAAACTTTTAATTAGTCATGATTTTCGAATATAACCTTTATTTTTTGAATTATTTCTATAGGGATCATATGATTAAGTTTTCAAATTCCTATGCCCAGAGACTTAATTCCATGGCATTATGAGTAAAGGAAATATTGATCGGTCAAGTGTTGAGATACATTGTGCATGTGTGATGTGTCAGTAGGCACTGGAAGCATTACGTTGACAAGATGCTATAGATTAGCTGCATGATTGTTGAGCAGATGCCATGGCGTGTCCGTATTATGTCTGCTAATTCGCATATGGCTACGTTTTCGCTGGTGGATTTGGGGCCCTGGGCCCGCGAGGATTAGCGGCCAGGCCAGGTGTTTTGTCGCATCCCTCGGTACATTCTGCAGAAGAAATGCAGCGTTTTCTGTTGGCTGGATTAAGGGATTTTCTGGGGAGATGATGCTGGGAGGTGGTTGAGATTACACTGTCAATATATCCACATCCAGTTTTTTAATGTGTAGTCTGCAGCCTGCCCCTTTGAGATCTTTATTCGGTTCTAGGGTTTGCCTACCATCTTATATCATTTCTTGCGTGGAAAAGTTTGGAGCAAGCCTGCTTTGTTTGTCAGATGGAGTGTGTGGATAGAGAATGCCACATTATGAACCAAACCGTTTATTATTCCTTCTTTTTCTTGCCCCTTTCTACCAAATCAGACGGACCAATGCAATCACAACCGGATAATACGTGGACCAAAATGCTATTTAGTAATGTAAGCACAAGCTAATGGGCAATGACGTCACGACGATGGAGGTGATCTCATGTTGAGTAAGATCTCACATCTTCATCATAGTTCTGGTGTGATTACCACGGATTATGCCCATGGAGCCTGTGGTATTTTGGTACCGTACCAGAACCAAAGGCTTGATTTTGCGGATGGTCATGGCCGCGTTGGTGGGATCACTCATGTTGAGCTTGTTTTGGTAGCATTTGTCCGAACTCATCCTTTTATGCTCTCGGATTTCTTTTGTAAAAGGGCAACGATAAAGCAGTAGTTCAACAATCTGTATTAAGAGGAGTGAAGAATCAAGATTTTTATTTGCGGGGTGAGTGAAGAATCAAGATGGTCAACTAGAACCGGGGGAGGGGGAGAGGTAGGTGGCTACAAATATTTAACATTTTTGCAATTCAGGTTTTGTGCATAAATAGGTTCTCCTGATGCTAAGCAGGATAAACATCAAGGTAAACAATCACAAGTGACAACTTCTCCTTGAAAATGCCACACCAAGTAGGAGCTCAATCCCTAGTGATTGGCTTTGAAGTGACCACCAGACCTTCACAAACGCTTCCCAGAGCCTTTCATAACGTTGGAAGTTCTGGAATGGATTCCTACCACCTAGGAGTCCCCACAACTCCAAGTACCACATTCGGTGAAGCGCAAGTAGGAGATCACTATTTTGGCTCCATACAAATAGTGGATATAGTAGACCTCCTTTCATTTCCTAAAGTTTATGCAAGTTTGGTTGGTGGGAGAGGGAGGAAGCAAGCTTTTTTAAAGATCAACAATGGGATGCAGCTCATATCTAGAAGCCAGAGCTCGAGGTAGAAGAATTAGGAGTGGTTTTTATAGCTCCGTCACCATTTCCAACTTTTATTCACCAAAACAACCAAACCTAGAGTTCTGGGAGTCCTAGAGTTTCGGCATTCACAACCTGGAGATCTAGGGTTACCAGAGGTGAAACACCTAAACACCTAAACACCTAAACTTCGAGGCATATAGTAGCGAAACCAAGATCTCGAAAATCAAACCCGGAGTTCTGGTCTTTGCCTCCAGCCTGTCTAGAGAGCTATACAGAGGGACATAGTGCTTGTATTTTTGTGGTGGATACATGTGTATGGTTTTCATGATGCACCAACTTCAACACCACCTCAACCCTCTTTATAGTGTGATTTTCCTCTGACTCAAGTAACCCAAAACTCTAGGAACATAAAATGGGACAACACCTTTCCCCTTTTTGATTCGGGGGAGGAAGTGGGGAGGAGGGGCTCACCTCCATATATTCCATTTCTCGGGACTATATATCTATAGATCACTCGGTTAGACCTAACTAGGGGCTTAGATATCTTTTTAAAGAGTGTGTCAATCGCACCATGTTTAACGATCTTACGTTCACATCCCTTGGCGTGGGTGGTTAATGTAGCACCTCAACACCTTTGAGGTCAATCCAAGTTGGCAAGCTTGTTCTTTTATAATTTTTGTCATAAAAAACACATATAGGCGAAAGCTAGTGTTATAGATACACTAAAACAAACCTTTATATAACATTAAGATTTATCAGTTTTCTCTTTATTTGCATTTGGTCCAATTTGTTTTATCTATGTTAATGTATCTATTTATTCTTTATATATAGATCGCTGTTCCAAAAAGAAAATAGATGATGCAAGTGGATAAATATTGATGGATTTACAGGGATTTAAAAAACATTCCTTGGAAAAAATGTGAAGTATTTATGGAGAGAGGTTCTACTGTGCTTGTGATGATACCATGCTACCAACTATAAGTGCATCTAGTGCCCCCTTTGTGGTTTTGCACTATTGATGACAAACGTGGTTAAGGGACTATGTGTTTGTGAGTATACACAAGTGAAAGTCCCTGAAGATTTGTTTGAACCATTGTAAGTGACCCCTAAAAATCTGGAGAAACATTGAAGATTCGGTGTGCCATCCTTGAATAATTAGGCGAGGAACTTGATCGTGAAGACTTAGTCTTTTTCATAGTTCTTTTTATTCTTCATTGAGTCATAGGGAAACCGTACTGTGAAGGGGGGTCAAGGTGATAAGAAGTCGGTGCTTTTGAAGTGTGCCCAATCCTACCTATTATTTCGAGAACTTTGGAAATCTCTTGCAGTGCAATTCTATTTCATCAGTGTCTGAGATGATATTCTTTCGGACGTAGTAGTCAAAGTCCTCACTGAAGAGTTAGGAAGCCAAAAATTCTACCAAAATTTGGTTCTCCTACCCTAAGGAAATTGAGAGTTTAAAATTTTGATGTTGCCTCGCTGGTGACATCTAGGTAACAGGCCCATCCCGTCCAATGGTCACTTTGAGATCTCAGGTTGTGACCCCCGCTATATATACCAACTCCCCCACCATAACTTTGTGGGCTGCTCCGTGATAATTTACAACAAGTGTCATTTGAGCTACCCATCCTTTTGAAGCATTTGAGAGAATCCTAGTGAGGAAAATCCCTAGGACCCCAAAGCCAAAATGATTGAGCATCATTGAAAAATCTGTTCTAAGTGAACCGAAGACTTGTTACTCTTGAAGCTATGATCTTCTAGATGGTTAGGCGTTTGTTCATAGCATCTAAGAGTCATTGCGGATTGCGGAAGAACAAGTATGTGAAGGTTTTGGAGATCTACCACGAGTGATCTTAGCTCAAGGATAACAGTGTGAAGACTTAGTATTTTGAGTTAAATCTCAGCCTCTCGAACCAGATTAGAGTTGTCACAACAACATGATCTGGTCCAATAAATTGACCGTTTTCACCGAGCTACTGGTTCCACATTCTTCACTCCTTTACATTACGCACTAGCACGTTGTGAAGAATTCACTTCCTCCCTCTACGAATACTTTCTCTGGAGACTTTGCTATTTCAGTGTTCTTTGTTATGTTAAGTTTTGTCTTCAGTCTCAATATTTTGAAGTGTGTATGTTTTTTCGTCTAGTTGATCTACTATTACTTAGTATGCATGATATCTTCTGTGCTGATGGCTTTGCCTCAGTACTGATTGCATGCTAGCAGTAATTTTTCTTCAACAAGTATTTTCTTTTGTTCTGTTTAGCTCGTCGTTTCTTCGAGGAAATAGTTTTTTTCAAAGGATTTGATTAAAAAATCTCCCATTCACCCCCTCTGGTCGATTAATTGCTCTTTCAACAACACATGGTAACATCACCAAAAATCATTAAAATTGTGCTTGTGTGTGTGTGCATAGGATTTCATGAAATCCATCACACAACAAAAATTCAAATGAAAACACAATATAGATCAAAAGAAAGGAAAACAAACATTTTTTTGTGGATGGTAGTTTCACCTTTCCCTCTTTAAGGCTACTTTTTAGGGAACATATGGTATGCAATAGCATCTTTAGGTGCACTAGTGCATTAAGCCTCTAATTGGTTATTAGAAAATTCTTTATTTTTTGGCAACATGCACTATTATGCACAAATTTCTAGATTCCATATGGCAATGAACCTAGAAATAAAAACAAATTTGACTATTAATGGCATCACACCAGATTTGAGTTTGGTACTATTCACAACCTAATTCGTAGTTATGGATCATATTTGGAGTTGAGATCTTATCGTATGCTAGCTGTGTATTATAATTATGCCATTTTTGTTTTCAGGGTTATGATTATGAATTTATATGATAATATAGAGACCCTACCCCTACTATTCATAGGAAAAATTATCCTTTTGTACTTGGATGTGTTGGGAAACTTAGCATGCAATTTCAAAAAAATCCTACGCTCACGCAAGATCTATCTAGGAGATGCATAGTAACGAGAGGGGGAGAGTGTTTCCACGTACCCTCGTAGACCGAAAGCGGAAGCGTTTGACAATGCGGTTGATGTAGTTGAACTTCTTCTCGTTCCGACCGATCAAGCACCGAACATACGACACCTCTGAGTTCTGCACACGTTCAGCTCGATGACGTCCCTTAAACTCTTGATCCAGTAAAGTGTCGAGGGAGAGTTTCGTTAGCACGATGGTGTGGTGACAGTGATGGTGAAGTGATCCACTCAAGGCTTCGCCTAAGCACTACGACAATATGACCGGAGGCATAAACGGTGGAGGGGGGGCGCCGCACACGGCTAGGAATCAATGTTGTGTGTTCTAGAGGTGCCCCCCACATATATATATATATAGGTGGGAGAGGGAGAGGGGCTGCAAGGGCGCCCCAAGTAGGAGTAATCCTACTTGGGCGCCTCCTCCAAGTCGGCCTCCCCCCTTCCATATCCATCGGAGGTGAAGGAAAGAGAGGGGGGAGGCCGAATCCTCCCCTTTCCTTCTCCCTTCCCTTCCTTTCCTTCTCCTCCTATTTGACCTATAGGGGGCACACCAGCCCCTTTTGGGGCTGGTCTGTCCCTCTCTTGGCCCATTAGGCCCATATAGCTTGCCGCGGGTTGTCCAGAACCCCTTCCGGTGGCCCGATACATACCCGGTACCCTCGGAACACTTCCGGTGTCCGAATACTGTCGTCCTATATATGAATCTTTACCTCTCGACCATTTCGAGACTCCTCGTCATGTTCGTGATCTCATCCGGGACTCCGAACAACATTCGGTCACCAAATCATATAACTCATATAATACAAAATCGTCATCGAATGTTAAGCGTGCGGACCCTACGGGTTTTGAGAACTATGTAGACATGACCGAGACACCTCTCCGGTCAATAAACAATAGCGGAACCTGGATTCTCATATTTGTTCCCACATATTCTACGAAGATCTTTATCGATCATACCATAATGACAACATACGTTATTCCCTTTGTCATCGGTATGTTACTTGCCCGAGATTCGACCGTCGGTATCTTCATACCTAGTTCAATCTCGTTACCGAAAAGTGTCTTTACTCATTTCGTAATGCATCATCCCACAACTAACTCGTTAGTCACATTGCTTGCAAGGCTTATTATGATGTGCATTACCGAGAGTCCCCAGAGATACCTCTTTGATACTCGGAGTGACAAATCCTAATCTCGATCTATGCCAACCCAACAAACACCTTCGGAGATACCTGTAAAGCATCTTTATAATCACCCAGTTATGTTGTGATGTTTGATAGCACACAAGGCATTCCTCCGGTATCAGGGAGTTGGATAATCTCATAGTCAAAGGAATATGTATATGACATGAACAAGGCAATAGCAATAAAACTTAACAATCATTATGCTAAGCTAATGGATGGGTCTTGTCCATCACATCATTCTCCTAATGATGTGATCCCGTTCATCAAATGACAACACATGTTTATGGTTAGGAAACTTAACCATCTTTGATTAACGAGCTAGTCTAGTAGAGGCTTACTAGGGACACGGTGTTTTGTCTATGTATCCACACATGTCTCAAGTTTCCGGTTAATACAATTCTAGCATGAATAATAAACATTTATCATGATATAAGGAAATATAAATTAACAACTTTATTATTGCCTCTAGGGCATATTTTCTTCAGTCTCCCACTTGCACCAGAGAAAATAATCTAGTTCACATCGCCATGTGATTTAACACCAATAGTTCACATCTTTATGTGATTAATACCCATAGTTCACATCGCCATGTGACCAACACCCAAAGGGTTTGCTAGAGTCAATAATCTAGTTCACATCGCTATGTGATTAACACCCAAAGAGTACTAAGATGTGATCTGATAACCCACAAGTATAGGGGATCAATTGTAACATCTTTCGATAAGTAAGAGTGTCGAACCCAACGAGGAGCTAAAGGTAGAACAAATATTCCCTCAAGTTCTATCGACCACCGATACAACTCTACGCACGCTTGACGTTCGCTTTACCTAGAACAAGTATGAAACTAGAAGTACTTTGTGGGTGTTGTTGGATAGGTTTGCAAGATAATAAAGAGTACATAAGTAAAAAGTAGGGGCTGTTTAGATAAAGAAACAATAAAGTAAATATAGCGAGTGTGGAAAAGTGGTGGTAGGAGTTGCGAAATTGCCCCTTAAGCAATTGACTACTTTACTAGACCGATAGCAAGTATCATGTGGGAGAGGCCACTGCTAGCATGTCATCCCTGACTTGGAATTCTATGCACTTATGATTGGAACTATTAGCAAGCATTCGCAACTACTAATGTTCATTAAGGTAAAACCCAACCATAGCATTAAGATATATTGGTCCCCCTTCAATCCCGCATGCATCAATTTCTATGCTAGGTTGAAGCTTCTGTCACTCTTGCCCTCCAATACATAGTCCTATCAACATACAACTAACCCTAGGGTGTGATCCACGCGCGCAATCATATGATGGGCACCAAAGGACAACAACATAACCACAAGCAAATTAAATCAATCATAGCAATTCATCAACCACCGATAGGACAACGAAAATCTACTCAGACATCATAGGATGGCAACACATCATTGGATAATAATATGAAGCATAAAGCACCATATTCAAGTAGAGGGTACAGCGGGTTGCGGGAGAGTGGACCGCTGTAGATAGAGGGGGGAAGGTGATGGAGATGTCGGTGAAGATGGCGGAGGTGTTGGTGTAGATCGCGGCGATGATGATGGCCCCCGGTGGCACTCCGGTGCCACCGGAAGCGAGGGGGAGAGAGCCCCCCTCCTTCTTCTTCTTCCTTGACCTCCTCCCTAGATGGGAGAAGGGTTTCCCCTATGGTCCATGGCCTCCATGGCACGGGAGGGGCGAGAGCCCCTTCGAGATTGGATCTGTCTCTATGTCTCTCTCTGTTTCTGCGTTCTGTTCTGGCTCTGTTTCACCGTTTCGTGTATATATGGAGATCCGTAACTCCGATTGGCCTGAAACCTTCGCAGTGATTTTTTTTCCGAATATTAGCTTCCTTGCGGCAAAAGAAGAGCGTCAACCGACTTACGGTGGGCTCACGAGGGTAGGGGGCGCGCCCTAGGGGGGCGCCCCCTGCCTCGTGAGCATCTCGGGCACTGGTTTGCATTGATTTTCCTTCCGAATTTTCCATATTTTCCAAAAATAAGCTCCGTCTGTTTTTATCCCATTTGGACTCTGTTTGATATGGATATTCTACGAAACCAAAAACATGCAACAGATAGGAACTGGCACTGGGCACTGGATCAATATGTTAGTCCCAAAAATAATATAAAAAATTGCCAAAAAGTATATGAAAGTTGAATAATATTGGCATGGAACAATCAAAAATTATAGATACGACGGAGATGTATCAGCATCCCCAAGCTTAATTCCTGCTCGTCCTCGAGTAGGTAAATGATAAAAAAGATAATTTTTGATGTGGAATGCTACCTAGCATAATCTTGATCATATGTCTAATCAGGGCATGAATATTAAGACACGAGTGATTCAAAGCAATAGTCTATCATTTGACATAAAAACAATAATACTTCAAGCCTACTAATAAAGCAATCGTGTCTTTTCAAAATAACATGGTCAAAGAAAGTTATCCCTACAAAATCATATAGTCTGGCTATGCTCCATCTTCACCCCACAAAATATTCACATCATGCACAACCCCGATGACAAGCCAAGCAATTGTTTCATACTTTTGACGTTCTCAAACCTTTTCAACTTTCACGCAATACATGAGCGTGAGCCATGGACATAGCACTATAGGTGGAATAGAATATGATGGTGGAGAAGACAAAAAAGGAGAAGATAGTCTCACATCAACTAGGCGTATCAACGGGCTATGGAGATGCCCATCAATAGATATCAATGTGAGTGAGTAGGGATTGCCATGCAACGGATGCACTAGAGCTATAAGTGTATGAAAGCTCAAACTGAAACTAAGTGGGTGTGCATCCAGCTTGCTTGCTCATGAAGACCTAGGGCATTTGAGGAAGCCCATCGTTGGAATATACAAGCCAAGTTCTATAATGAAGATTCCCACTAGTATATGAAAGTGATAACTCAAGAGACTCTCTATATGAAGAACATGGTGCTACTCTGAAGCACAAGTGTGGTAAAAGGATAGTAACATTGCCCCTTCTCTCTTTTTCTCTCATTTTTCTTGTTTTTTTTTTCTTTTTTTGGCCTTCTCTTCTTTTTTGGCCTTTCTTTTTTTATTTTTTATATATTTTTTTCGTCCGGAGTCTCATCCCGACTTGTGGGGGAATCATAGTCTCCATCATCCTTTCCTCACTGGGGCAATGCTCTAATAATGATGATCATCACACTTTTATTTACTTACAACTCGATATCTAGAACAAAGATATGACTCTATATGAATGCCTCCGGCGGTGTACCGGGATGTGCAATGATCTAGCATAGCAATGACATCAAAAAACGGACAAGCCATGAAACATCATGCTAGCTATCTTACGATCATGCAAAGCAATATGACAATGAATGCTCAAGTCATGTATATGATGATGATGAAAGTTGCATGGCAATATATCTCGGAATGGC
This sequence comes from Triticum dicoccoides, assembly GCF_002162155.2. NCBI lineage: Eukaryota > Viridiplantae > Streptophyta > Magnoliopsida > Poales > Poaceae > Triticum > Triticum dicoccoides. The sequence goes on from NC_041388.1 coordinate 80,014,451, forward strand.
TATGGAAATGCCATGATAGGTAGGTATGGTGGCTGTTTTGAGGAAGGTATATGGTGGGTTTATGGTACCGGCGAAAGTTGCGCGGTACTAGAGAGGCTAGCAATGATGGAAGGGTGAGAGTGCGTATAATCCATGGACTCAACATTAGTCATAAAGAACTCACATACTTATTGCAAAATCTATTAGTCATCGAAACAAAGTACTACGCGCATGCTCCTAGGGGGATAGATTGGTAGGAAAAGACCATCGCTCGTCCCCGACCGCCACTCATAAGGAAGCCAATCAATAAATAAATCATGCTCCGACTTCGTTACATAACGGTTCACCATACATGCATGCTACGGGAATCACAAACCTCAACACAAGTATTTCTACAATCCACAACTACCCACTAGCATGACTCTAATATTACCATCTCTATATCGCAAAACTATTGCAAGGAATCAAACATATCATATTCAGCGATCTACAAGTTTATGTAGGATTTTATGACTAACCATGTGAATGACCAATTCCTGTCATCTCTCTAAATAGATATAAGTGAAGCAAGAGAGTTTAATTATTTCTACAAAAGATATGCCCATGCTCTAACAAATCTAAGTGAAGCAAAAGAGCATTCTACAAATGGCGGTTGTCTAAGTAGAGAGAAACAGGCAATCCAAACTTCAAATGATATAAGTGAAGCACATGAAGCATTCTATAAAGCCATACTCAAAAGATATAAGTGAAGTGCAATGAGCATTCTATAAATAAACCAAGGACTATCTCATACCAGCATGGTGCATAAAAGAAAAAGTGAAAACTAACTACAAAAGACGCTCCAAGACTTGCACATATCGCATGAACGAAACGAATCCGAAAACATACCGATATTTGTTGAAGAAAGAGGGGATGCCCTCCCCAGCATCCCCAAGCTTAGACGCTTGAGTCTCCTTGAATATTTACTTGGGGTGCCTCGGGCATCCCCAAGCTTGAGCTCTTGCCTCTCTTCATTCTTCTCACATCGAGACCTTCTCTATCATCGAACACTTCATCCACACAAAACTTCAACAGAAAACTCGGTAAGATCCGTTAGTATAATAAAGCAAATCACCACTATAAGTATTGTTGCAAACAAATTCATATTTTGTTTTTGCATTGTGTCTACTGTAGTATAACTTTTTCATGGCTTAATCTACTGATATAAATTGATAGTTTCATCAAAACAAGCAAACTATGCATCAAAAACAGAATCTGTCTAAAACAGAACAGTCTGTAATAATCTGAACATTCACCATACTTATGATACTTGAAAACTTCTACCAAAATTAGTAAAAATAAAAAATTTGTATAGGAAGACAGTGCAAAAAGAATCAGAACTATTTGACGTTCCAGCTAAAAATGTAAAATCGTGCACTACAGCCAAAGTTTCTGTCCTGCACCGTACAAACCATCAAGCAAATGTAAACATCCTAAAGGCAAACCTTGGCACATTATTTTTATAATACAATGGAATTGTACAAGGGGATAATTATTTTTTCTGAAAAGTTTCTGTAATTAAAATTCACAAAGTTCCCATGGGCATGAACAAAGTTCAAGGACGTCCCCCACTTTCACAATGCTCGTCTCTATCACTTTCACTTTCCTTTTTGAAAAAGTTTTGGGTTCCCCTCTTTATTTTTGTTGTTTTTAAACTATATGAAAGCACTCAACAGAAATAAATGACTCTCTAGAACTTCCGGGTTGTCTCCCTGGCAGCGCTTTCTTTAAAGCCATTAAGCTAGGCATATAGTGCTCAAGTAGTGAATCCACCCAAATCCCAAGGTATATCAAAGCCAATTTTAATTAACAATGATTTGTAATTTAGTAGTGAGCACAAAGTAACATATATCATGTAATGACGAAGTCTAACTCTCTTCTTATGCATCAACATGTCATAAAAGAACAATTCATGCACACAAAGTAAAGGCCAATGCATAGTATAAACAGTTTCTTGCAATTTTATCGTATTGGAAACATAGAGAGGTGGAGATATAGTTCCTCTCTCATAATAATTGCAAGTAGTAGCAGCAAGAACATGCATATTATATTCATCAAAATCATCATGTGCAACGGTAAAAGGCAACCCATCAATATAATCCTCAATAAGTGCAAACTTCTCCGATATAGTGTAGTTTGGAGAATTCAAAAAGATAATAGGACTATCATGTGTGGGTGCAATAGCAACAATTTCATGTTTAACATAAGTAACTATAGCAAGTTCATCTCCATAAGCATAATTCGTATTGGCATCTTGGCCACAAGCATAGCAAGCATCATCAAAAAGGGATATTTCAAAAGAATCATAGGGATCATAACAGTCATCATAGCAATCATCCTTCGGTAAGCACGAAGAGGAATTAAACAATGTATGAGTTGAAGAGTTACTCTCATTAAAAGGTGGGCACGGGTGATCAATCCGCTCTTCCTCCTTTTGTTCTTCGCTCTCCTCATCATCTTTTTCATCCAATGAGCTTACAGTTTCATCAACTTCTTCTTCCATAGACTCCTGCAAAATATTAGTCTTTTCTTGGACAGCGGAGTATTCCTCAATATATTGTTTAACATAGGTATTAGAAGCATAATTTTCATAGCAATATTTATGTATAGCAAAAAATTTAGATTTGTGAAGAGTAGCATCATACTTTTCAATCAAAGAAGCAATTTCAAAAGCACCCTTAAAAGCAACAAATTCTTCAATTTGTTGAACATCATAGTAATTATAAACACCCTTAGCATATGAAGATACGATTCCATTATCAATAAACTCACATTGGTAGGGAAGGTGTTCCTTAGGGTTTTCAGAACAACAAGTAAAATCATATATTTCACATAAATTCCAAGCATAGCATTGCAAACGTTGAATTTGACACCATAATAGTTTCCCTTTTTCAGATATACAGTGTCGCACATAACAAGCATGCTCATCTAAAGATTTGCCCTGAACTAAACTAGTTGGGGTTTTGGCACGAGCACAAAGGGATCGAAGATGATCCAAGTAATAAGCTTCAGCAGTGTGATAGATTTTGAGTGGTTCTTCAACCATTGGTTCAGTAGGTACAACTATTTTTTTTGGTATTTTGCGTTTTCTACCCATAACTAAAGAATGAAAACAACTAAGAACAACAAATAAAAATTACTTAGCGATAAAGCAAACAAGCACACACGAGAATATTCACCCCACGCTATTGCTCCCCGGCAACGGCGCCAGAAAAAGGTCTTGATAACCCACAAGTATAGGGGATCAATTGTAGCCTCTTTCGATAAGTAAGAGTGTTGAACCCAACGAGGAGCTAAAGGTAGAACAAATATTCCCTCAAGTTCTATCGACCACCGATACAACTCTACGCACGCTTGACGTTCGCTTTACCTAGAACAAGTATGAAACTAGAAGTACTTTGTGGGTGTTGTTGGATAGGTTTGCAAGATAATAAAGAGTACGTAAATAAAAATTAGGGGCTGTTTAGATAAAGAAACAATAAAGTAAATATAGCGAGTTGGAAAAGTGGTGGTAGGAGTTGCGAAATTGTCCCTTAAGCAATTGACTACTTTACTAGACCGATAGCAAGTATCATGTGGGAGAGGCCACTGCTAGCATGTCATCCCTGACTTGGAATTCTATGCACTTATGATTGGAACTATTAGCAAGCATCCGCAACTACTAATGTTCATTAAGGTAAAACCCAACCATAGCATTAAGATATATTGGTCCCCCTTCAATCCCGTATGCATCAATTTCTATGCTAGGTTGAAGCTTCTGTCACTCTTGCCGTCCAATACATAGTCCTATCAACATACAACTAACCCTAGGGTGTGATCCACGCGCGCAATCATATGATGGGCACCAAAGGACAGCAACATAACCACAAGCAAATTAAATCAATCATAGCAATTCATCAACCACTGATAGGACAACAAAAATCTACTCAGACATCATAGGATGGCAACACATCATTGGATAATAATATGAAGCATAAAGCACCATGTTCAAGTAGAGGGTACAGCGGGTTGCGGGAGAGTGGACCGCTGTAGATAGAGGGGGGAAGGTGATGGAGATGTTGGTGAAGATGGCGGGGGTGTTGGTGTAGATCGCGTGATGATGATGGCCCCCGGTGGCACTCCGGTGCCACCGGAAGCGAGGGGGAGAGAGCCCCCCTCCTTATTCTTCTTCTTCCTTGACTTCCTCCCTAGATGGGAGAAGGGTTTCCCCTCTGGTCCATGGCCTCCATGGCACGGGAGGGGCGAGAGCCCCTCCGAGATTGGATCCGTCTCTTTGTCTCTCTCTGTTTCTGCGTTCTGTTCTGGCTCTGTTTCACCGTTTCGTGTATATATGGAGATCCTTAACTCCGATTGGCCTGAAACCTTCGCCGTGATTTTTTTCCAAATATTAGCTTTCTTACGACAAAAGAAGAGAGTCAACCGCCTTACGGTGGGCTCACTAGGGTAGGGGGCGCGCCCTAGGGGGGTGCCCCTGCCTCGTGACCACCTCGGGCACTGGTTCGTGTTGATTTTCCTTCCGAATTTTCCATATTTTCCAAAAATAAGCTCCTTCTGTTTTTATCCCGTTTGGACTCCGTTTGATATGGATATTCTGCAAAACCAAAAACATGCAACAGACAGGAACTGGCACTGGGCACAGGATCAATATGTTAGTCCCAAAAATAATATAAAAAGTTGCCAAAAAGTATATGAAAGTTGAATAATATTGGCATGGAACAATAAAAAAATTATAGATACGACGGAGACGTATCATGATCATGTTTTGCTTGTGAGAGAAGTTTAGTCAACGGGTCTGCAACATTCAGATCCATATGTATTTTGCAAATTTTCTATGTCTATAATGCTCTGAACGGAGCTACTCTAGCTATTTGCTCCCACTTTCAATATGTATCCAGATCGAGACTCAGGGTCATCTGGATTAGTGTAAAAGCTTGCATCGACGTAACTCTTTACGACGAACTCTTTATCACCTCCATAACCGAGAAATATTTCCTTAGTCCTCTTAGGTAACTAAGGATAACTATGACCGCTGTCCAGTGATCCACTCCTGGATCACTATCGTACCCCCTTGCCAAACTCATGGTAACATACACTATAGGTCTGGTACACAGCATAGCATAATTTATAGAACCTATGGCTGAGGCATAGGAAATGACTTTCATTCTCTCTCTATATTCTGCCGTGGTCGGGTTTTGAGTCTTACTCAACTTCACACCTTGTAACACAGGTAAGAACCCATTCTTTGACTGATTCATTTTGAACTCCTTCAAAATCTTGTCAAGGTATGTGCTTTTTGAAAGTCCTATCAAGTGTCTTGATCTATCTCTATAGATCTTGATGCTCAATATATAAGCAGCTTCACCGAGGTCTTTTATTGAAAAAATCTTATTCAAGTATCCATTTATGCTATCCATAAATTCTATATCATTCCCGATCAACAATATGTCATCCACATATAATATAAGAAATGCTACAGAGCTCCCACTCACTTTCTTGTAAATACAGGCTTCTCTAAAAGTCTGTATAAAACCATATGCTTTGATCACCTCATCAAAGCGTATATTCCAACTCCGAGATGCTTGCACCAGTCCATAAATGGATCGCTGGAGCTTTCACACTTTGTTAGCACCTTTAGGATCGACAAAACCTTCTGGTTGCATCATATACAACTCTTCTTTAAGATATCCATTAAGGAATGCAGTTTTGACATCCATTTGCCAGATTTGATAAAATGCAGAAATTGCTAACATGATTCGAACAGACTTAAACATCGCTACGAGTGAGAAAATCTCAACGTAGTCAACACCTTGAACTTGTCGAAAACATTTTTTGCGACAAGTCGAGCTTTGTAGATAGTAACACTATCATCAGCGTTCATCTTCCTCCTGAAGATCCATTTATTCTCAATGGCTTGTCGATCATCGGGCAAGTCCACCAAAGTCCACACTTTGTTCTCATACATGGATCCTATCTCAGATTTTATGGCCTCAAGCCATTTATCGGAATCTGGGCTCATCATCGCTTCCTCATAGTTCGTAGGTTCGTCATGGTCTAGTAACATGACTTCCAGAACATGATTACCATACCACTCTGGTGCGGAACGTGCTCTGGTTGACCTACGGGGTTCGGTAGTAACTTTATCTGAAGTTTCATGATCATTATCATTAGCTTCCTCTCTAGTTAGTGAAGGCATCACTGGAACTGATTTATGTGATGAGCTACTTTCCAATTCGAGAGAAGATACAATTACCTCATCAAGTTCTACTTTCCTCCCACTCACTTCTTTCGAGAGAAACTCCTTCTCTAGAAAGGATCCATTCTTAACAACAAAAATCTTGCCTTCGGGTCTGTGATAGAAGGTGTACCCAACAGTTTCTTTTGGGTATCCTATGAAGATGCACTTCTCCGATTTGGGTTCGAGCTTATTAGTTTGAAACCTTTTCACATAAGTATCGCAACCTCAAACTTTAAGAAACAACATCTTCGGTTTCTTGCCACACCATAGTTCATACGGTGTTGTCTCAACGGATTTAGATGGTGCCCTATTTAACGTGAATGCAGCTGTCTCTAATGCATAACCCCAAAACGATAGTGGTAAATCAGTAAGAGACATCATAGACCGCATCGCATCTAGTAAAGTACGGTTACAACGTTCGGACACACCATTACGCTGTGATGTTCCAGGTGGCGTGAGTTGTGAAACTATTCCTCATTGTTTTAAATGAAGGCCAAACTTGTAACTCAAATATTCGCCTCCGCGATCAGATCGTAGAAACTTTTTTTCTTGTTATGATGATTATCCACTTCACTCTGAAATTCTTTGAACTTTTCAAATGTTTCAAACTTGTGTTTCATTAAGGAGATATACCCACATCTGCTCAAATCATCTGTGAAGGTCAGAAAATAACGATACCCGCTGCGAGCCTCAACACTCATCGGACCACATACATCGGTATGTATTATTTCCAATAAGTCAGTGGCTCGCTCCATTGTTCTGGAGAATGGAGTTTTAGTCATCTTGCCCATGAGGCATGGTTTGCAAGCATCAAATGATTCACAATCAAGTGATTCTAAAAGTCCATCCACATGGAGTTTCTTCATGCGCTTTACACCAATATGATCTAAATGGCAGTGCCACAAATATGTTGCACTATCATTATCAACTTTGCATCTTTTGGCATCAATGTTATGAATATGTGTATCACTACGATCAAGGTTCAATAAACCATTTACACTAGGTGTATGTGTTGCAAATATGCCCTAGAGGCAATAATAAATTAGTTATTATTATTATATTTCATTGTTCATGATAATCGTTTATTATCCATGCTAGAATTGTATTGATAGGAAACTCAGATACATGTGTGGATACATAGATAACACCATGTCCCTAGTAAGCCTCTAGTTGACTAGCTCGTTGATCAATAGATGGTTACAGTTTCCTGACCATGGACATTGGATGTCGTTGATAATGGGATCACATCATTAGGAGAATGATGTGATGGACAAGACCCAATCCTAAGCCTAGCACAAGATCGTGTAGTTCGTATGCTAAAGCTTTTCTAATGTCAAGTATCATTTCCTTAGACCATGAGATTGTGCAACTCACAAGGAGTTCCGGAATGGTCCGGAGGTAAAGATTGATATATATGAAGTATGGTTTTGGCCACCGGAAGTGTTCCGGGCATCACCGGTAGTGTACCGGGACCACCGGAGGGGTCCGGGGGTCCACTGGGAGGGGCCACGGGCCCCGGAGGCATAAATGGGCCAAGTGTGTGAAGGGACCAGCCCCTAGGTGGGCTGGGGCGCCTCCCCACCAAGGCTCATGCGTCTAGAGAGAAGAGGGGGCAAACCTTAAGGGCAGATGGGCCCTAAGGCCCATGCCTGGTGCGCCTCCCTCTTCCCCCCACTTGGCCGCCACCCTAGATGGGGATTGGGGCTGCCGCCACCCCTAGGGTGGAAACCCTAGGTGGGGGCGCAGCCCTCCCTCCCCCCTATATATAGTGGAGGCAAAGGGGCAGCCCAACACACGAAGTTCTTCTCCTGTTGGCGCAGCCCTACCTCTCTCCCTCCGCATCTCTCGTAGTGCTTGGCGAAGCCCTGCCGGAGTTCCGCGCTCCTCCACCACCACCACGCCGTCGTGCTGCTGCTGGACGGAGTCTTCCCCAACCTCTCCTTCTCCCCTTGCTGGATCAAGGCGTAGGAGACGTCACCGGGCTGCACGTGTGTTGAACGCGGAGGCGCCGTTGTTCGGCGCTTAGATCGGAATCAACCGCGATCTGAATCGCTACGAGTACGACTCCTTCATCCGCGTTCTTGCAACGCTTCCGCTTAGCGATCTAGAAGGGTATGTAGATGCACTCCCCTTCCCCTCGTTGCTAGATTACTCCATAGATTGATCTTGGTGATGCGTAGAAAATTTTAAATTTCTGCTACGATCCCCAACAGTGGCATCATGAGCTAGGTCTATGCGTAGTTTCTATGCACGAGTAGAACACAAAGTAGTTGTGGGCATCGATATTGTCAATTTACTTGCCGTTACTAGTCTTATCTTGATTTGGCGGCATCATGCGATGAAGCGGCCCGGACCGACCTTAAAGGTACGCTTACGTGAGACTGGTTCCACCGACTGACATGCACTAGTTGCATACGGTGGCTAGCGGGTGTCTGTCTCTCCCACTTTAGTCGGATCAGATTCGATGAAAAGGGTCCTTATGAAGGGTAAATAGAAATTGGCATATCACGTTGTGGTTTTCGCGTAGGTAAGAAACGTTCTTGCTAGAAACCTATAGCAGCCACGTAAAAACTTGCAGCAACAATTAGAGGACGTCTAACTTGTTTTTGCAGCATATGTCGTGTGATGTGATATGGCCAAAAGGATGTGATGAATGATATATGTGATGTATGAGATTGATCATGTTCTTGTAATAGGAATCACGACTTGCATGTCGATGACTATGACAACCGGCAGGAGCCATAGGTGTTGTCTTAATTTATTTATGACCTACATGTCAACATAAACGTCATGTAATTACTTTACTTTATTGCTAAAGCGTTAGCCATAGTAGTAGAAGTAATAGATGACGAGACAACTTCAAGAAGACACGATGATGGAGATCATGGTGTCATGCCAGTGACAACGATGATCATGGATCCCCGAAGATGGAGATCAAAAGGAGCAAAATGATATTGGACATATCATGTCACTATTTGATTGCATGTGATGTTTATCATGTTTTACATCTTATTTGCTTAGAACGACGGTAGCTTAAATAAGATGATCTCTCACTAAAATTTCAAGAAAAGTGTTCCCCCTAACTGTGCACCATTGCGAAGGTTCGTTGTTTCGAAGCACCACGTGATGATCGGGTGTGATAGATTCTAACGTTCGAATACAACGGGTGTTGACGAGCCTAGCATGTACAGACATGGCCTCGGGACACATGCGAAACACTTAGGTTGACTTGACGAGCCTAGCATGTACAGACAAGGCCTCGGAACACGGAAGACCGAAAGGTCGAACATGAGTCATATAGAAGATACGATCAACATGAGATGTTCACCGTTGATGACTAGTCCGTCTCACGTGATGATCGGACACAGCCTAGTCGATTCGGATCATGTTTCACTTAGATGACTAGAGGGATGCCTATCTGAGTAGGAGTTCATTAAATAATTTGATTAGATGAACTCAATTATCATGAACATAGTCTAAATTGTCTTTGCAAATATGTTGTAGATAAATAGCTCACGTTGTAGCTCCCTGTTTCAATACGTTCCTAGAGACTAAGTTGAAAGATATTGTAAGCAATGATGCGGACTGGGTCTGTAGTCCGAGGAGTGTCCTCACTGCTACATAGAAGGCTTACATCTTTGATGCACCGCTCGATGTGCAAACCCCTAAAATGTCATCTGTGGATGTTGTGAACACCTGACAGACACATCCTGATGACTACTTGATAGTTTAGTGCACCACACTTTACGGCTTAGAATCGGGATTCCAATGACGTTTTGAACGCCATAAGACATATGAGATGTTCCAAGAGCTGAAATTGGGATTTCAGGCTCATGCCCGTATTGAGAGGTGTAAGACCTCTGACAAGTTCTTTTGCCAACAAGATGGAGGAGAATAGCTCAGCTAGTGAGCATGTGCTCAGAATGTCTGGGTGCTACAATCACTTAAATCAAGTGGGAGTTAAACTTCTAGATAAGATAGTGATTGATAGAGTTCTCTAGCCACTATCACTAAGCTACTAGATCTTCGTGATGAACTATGACATGCAAGGGATGGAGTTGATCCCGGAGCTGTTCGCGGTGCTTAAGACTGCAAAAGGTAGAAATCAAGAAGGAGCATCAAGTGTTGATGGTTTAACAAGACCACTGGTTTCAAGAAGGGCAAGGGCTAGAAGGGAAACTTCATGGATGGCAAACTAGTTGCCGCTCCAGTGAAGGAACCCAAGGTTGAACCTAAACCCGATACTAAGTGCTTCTATTGTAAAGGGAACGGTCACTGGTAGCGGAATTACCCCAAATGCATGGTAGATAAGAAGGCTGGCAACTTCAACAAAGTATATACGTGTTATTAATGTGTACCTCACTAGTACTCCTGGTAGCACCTGAGTATTGGATACCGGTTCAGTTGCTATCATTGGTGACTTGAAGCAAAAGCTACGGACTAAATGGAGACTGGCTAAGGGCGAGGTGACGATGTGTGTTGGAAGTGTTTCCAAAGTTGATGAGATCACCATCACACGCTCCAAGTTAGAGAATAATGGTTATTCTGTTTACATGAATAATACCTTTCATGGTCATGCACCCTATGTGAATGGTTCATTGAATCTCGGTCATGGTAATACACATGTTCACGCCAAAAGATGTAGAGTTAATAATGATAGTACCACTTTCTTGTGGCACTGCCGCTTAGGTCATATTGGCGTAAGATGCATGAAGAAACTCCATATCGATGGATGTTTGGAGTCACTTGATTTTGAATCGCTTGACACATGCGAGCCATGCCTCATGGGCAGGATGACTAAGACCCCGTTTTCAGGTACAATGAAACGGGCAAGTGACTTGTTGGAAATCATACATGCTGATGCATGTGATCCAATGAGAATTTAAGCGTGCGGTGGATATCGCTATTTTCTCATCTTCACTGACGATTTGAGTAGATATAGGTATGTTTACTTAGTGAAGCACAAGTCTGAAACGTTTGAAAAGTTCAAGCGATTTCAGAGTGAAGTTAAGAATCAACATAACAAGAAAATCAAATTCCTACGATCTGATCAATGATAATTTCTGAGTTATGAGTTTGGTAAACACTTAAGACATCGTGGAATTGTTTCACAGTTGAAGCCACCTGGAACACCACAGGGTAATGGTGTGTCCGGACGTCGTAATCGAACCTTATGAGATATGGTGCGATCTATGATGTCTCTTACCGATCTACTGCTATTATTTTGAGGTTATGCATTAGAGACAGCTGCATTCACTTTAGATAGGACACCATATAAGTCCGTTGAGACGATGCCGTATGAACATTGGTTTGGCAAGAAACCAAAGTTGTCGTTTCTTAATGTTTGGGGCTGCGATGCTTAAGGCTTCAGCCGGAGAAGCTCGAACCCAAAGCGGACAAACACATCTTCATAGGATACCCAAAGGTGACAGTTGGGTATACCTTCTATCTCAGATCCGAGGGCAAATTGTTTGTCGCTAAGAACGGGTCCTTTCTCGAGAAGGAGTTTCTCTCGAAAGAATTGAGTGGGAGGAAGATAGAACTTGATGAGGTTGTCGAACCTTTATTTCAACCAGAAAGTGATGCAACACAGAAAGATGTTTTCTGTGCCGCCTACGTCTGTTGAATAGGAAGTTAATGATAGTGATCATGAAGCTTCGGATCAAGTTGCTATCGAACCTCATAGGTCGACAAGGATATGTACTACTCCTGAGTGGTACGGTAATCCTGTCTCAGATATCATGTTGTTGGACAACAATGAACCTACGAGCTATGGAGAAGCGATGGTGGGCCCGTATTCCGACAAATGGTTAGAAGCCATGAAATCCAAGTAATGATCCATGTATCAGAACAGAGTATGGACTTTGGTGGACTTGCCCGATGATCAACGAGCCATTGAGATAAATGGATCTTTAAGAAGAAGACGGACGTGGGCGGTAATGTTACCGTCTATGAAGCTCGACTTGTGGGAAAGAGTCTTTTCACAAGTTGAAGGAGTTGACTACGATGAGAATTTCTCACCCATAGCGATGCTTAAGTCCGTCGGAATCATGTTAGCATTAGCTGTATTTTTCGATTATGAAATCTGACAGATGGATGTCAAAACAAGTTTTCTTACCAGTTTTTGTAAGAAAAAGTTGTATGTGATACAATAAAGGGTTTTGTCGATCCTAAGGATGCTAAAAGGTATGCTGGCTCCAGCGATCCTTCTATGGACTAGAGCAAGCATCTCGGAGTCAGAATATATGCTTTGATGGAGTGATCAAAGCTTTTAGGTTTATACAATGTTTGTTAGAAACTTGTATTTACAAGAAAGTGAGTGGGAGCACTACAACATTTCTGATAAGTATATGTGGATGACATATTGTTGATTCAAAATGATGTAGAATTTCTGGAAAGCATAAACGGTTGTTTGAAGAGTGATTTTCAAAGGAAGACCTGGATAAAGCTGCTTACATATTGGGCATCAAGATCTATAGAAATAGATCAAAACGCCTGATGATACTTTCAAAGAACGCACACCTTGACATGTTTTTGAAGGAGTTCAAAATAGATCAGTCAAAGAAGGGGTTCTTACCTGAGTTGTAAGGTGTGAAGTTGAGTAAGACTCAAAGCTTGACCATGACAGAAGAAAGAGGAAGGACGAAGGTCGTCCCCTATGCTCTTGTCATAGGCTCTATACGGTATGCCATGCTGAGTACCGCACCTGATGTGTGCCTTGCCACATGTCTGGCAAGAGGGTACAAAGGTGATCTAGGACTGGACCACCAGATAGCGGTCAAAATTGTCCTTAGAGGAATAAGGAAATGTTTCTCGGTAATGGAGGTGATAAAGAGTTCAACGTAAAGAGTTACGATGATGCAAGCTTAACACTTATCCGGATAGCTCTGAGTAGAGATACCGGATACATATAATGGAGCAACAATTTGGAATAGCTCCAAGTGGAACGTGGTAGCAGCATCTACGATATGACATAAAGTTTTGCGAAATACATAGGGATCTGAATATGGCAAGACCCGTTGACTACAACCTCTCTCACAAGCATAACATGATCAAACCCAGAACTCATTGAGTGTTAATCACATAGTGATGTGAACTAGATTATTGAGTCTAGTAAACTCTTTGGATGTTGGTCACATGGCGATGTGACATGTGAGTGTTAATCACATGGCGATGTGAACTAGATTATTGACTCTAGTGCAAGTGGGAGACTGTTGGAAATATGCCCTAGAGGCAATAATAAATTAGTTATTATTATTATATTTCATTGTTCATGATAATCGTTTATTATCCATGCTAGAATTGTATTGATAGGAAACTCAGATACATGTGTGGATACATAGACAACACCATGTCCCTAGTAAGCCTCTAGTTGACTAGCTCGTTGATCAATAGATGGTTACAGTTTCCTGACCATGGACATTGGATGTCGTTGATAACGGGATCACATCATTGGGAGAATGATGTGATGGACAAGACCCAATCCTAAGCCTAGCACAAGATCGTGTAGTTCGTATGCTAAAGCTTTTCTAATGTCAAGTATCATTTCCTTAGACCATGAGATTGTGCAACTCCCGGATACCGTAGGAGTGCTTTGGGTGTGCCAAACATCACAACGTAACTGGGTGGCTATAAAGGTTCACTACAGGTATCTCCGAACGTGTCTGTTGGGTTGGCACGAATCAAGACAGGGATTTGTCACTCCGTGTAACGGAGAGGTATCTCTGGGCCCACTCGGTAGGACATCATCATAATGTGCACAATGTGACCAAGGAGTTGATCATGAGATGATGTGTTACGGAACGAGTAAAGAGACTTGCCGGTAACGAGATTGAACAAGGTATCGGGATACCGACGATCGAATCTCGGGCAAGTATCGTACCGATAGACAAAGGGAATTGTATACGGGATTGATTGAATCCTTGACATCGTGGTTCATCCGATGAGATCATCGTGGAGCATGTGGGAACCAACATGGGTATCCAGATCCCACTGTTGGTTATTGACCGGAGAGTTGTCTCGGCCATGTCTGCATGACTTCCGAACCCGTAGGGTCTACACACTTAAGGTTCGATGATGCTAGGGTTATAGGGAAAGTATGTACGCGGTTACCGAATGTTGTTTGCCCGGATGAGACCCCGGATGTCACAAGGAGTTCCGGAATGGTCCGGAGGTAAAGATTGATATATAGGAAGTATGGTTTGGTCACCGGAAGTGTTCCGGGCATCACCGATAGTGTACCGGGACCACCGGAGGGGTCCGGGGGTCCACCAGGAGGGGCCACGGGCCCCGGAAGCATAAATGGGCCAAGTGTGTGAAGGGACCAGCCCCTAGGTGGGTTGGGGCGCCTCCCCACCAAGGCCCATGCGCCTAGAGAGAAGAGGGGGCAAACCCTAAGGGTAGATGGGCCCTAAGGCCCATGCCTGGTGCGCCTCCCTCTCCCCCCCACTTGGCCGCCACCCCAGATGGGGATTGGGGCTGCCGCCACCCCTAGGGTGGAAACCCTAGGTGGGGGTGCAGCCCTCCCTCTCCCCCTATATATAGTGGAGGCAAAGGGGCAGCCCAACACATGAAGTTCTTCTCCTATTGGCACAGCCCTACCTCTCTCCCTCCTCGTCTCTCGTAGTGCTTGGCGAAGCCCTGCTGGAGTTCCGCGCTCCTCCACCCCCACCACGCCGTCGTGCTGCTGCTGGACGGAGTCTTCCCCAACCTCTCCTTCTCCCCTTGCTGGATCAAGGCATAGGAGATGTCACCGGGCTGCACGTGTGTTGAACGCGGAGGCGCCGTTGTTCGGCGCTTAGATCGGAATCAACCGCGATCTGAATCGCTATGAGTACAACTCCTTCATCCGCATTCTTGCAACGCTTCCGCTTAGCAATCTAGAAGGGTATGTAGATGCACTCCCCTTCCCCTCGTTGCTAGATTACTCCATAGATTGATCTTGGTGATGCATAGAAAATTTTAAATTTCTGCTACGATCCCCAACAGTATGACCATAGAAGGTTTTATTCATGTAAACAGAACAACAATTATTCTCTGACTTAAATGAATAACTGTATTTGCAATAAACATGATCCAATCATATTCATGCTCAATACAAACACCAAATAACATTTATTTAGGTTCAACACTAATTCCGAAGGTAGAGGGAGTGTGCAATGGTGATCTTATCAACCTTGGAATCACTTCCAACACACATCGTCACCTCGCCCTTAACTAGTCTTTGTTCATTTTGCAACTCCTGTTTTGAGTTACTAATCTTAGCAACTGAAACGGTATCAAATACCCTGGGGTTACTATGAACACTAGTAAAGTACACATCAATAACATGTATATCAAATATACCTTTGTTCACTTTGCCATCCTTCTTATCCGCCAATTATTTGGGGTAGTTCCGCTTCTAGTGACCATTCCCTTTGCAGTAGAAGCACTCAGTTTCAGGCTTAGGTCTAGCTTTGGGTTTCTTCACGGGAGTGGTAACTTGCTTGTCATTCTTCTTGAAGTTCCCTTTCTTTTCCTTTGTCCTTTTTCTTGAAACTAGTGGTATTGTCAACCATCAACACTTGATGCTTTTTCTTGATTTCTACCTTCGCTGATTTCAGTATCACGAAGAGCTCGGGAATCGTTTCGTCATCGCTTGCATATTATAGTTCATCATGAAGTTCTGGTAGCTTGGTGATAGTGACTAGAGAACTCTGTCAATCACTATCTTATCTAGAAGATTAACTCCCACTTGATTCAAGTGATTGTACTACCCAGACATTCCGAGTACATGCTCACTGGCTGAGCCATTCTCCTCCATCTTGTAGGCAAAGTACTTGTCAGATGTCTCGAACCTCTCGACATGGGCATGAGCTTGAAATACCAATTTCAACTCTTGGAACATCTCATAGGCTCTATGGCGTTCAAAACATTTTTGAAGTCCCAGTTCTAGGCCGTAAAGCATGGTGCACTAAACTATCAAGTAGTAATCATACCGAGCTTGTCAAACATTTATAACGTCTGCATTTGCTCCTGCAATAGGTCTGTCAGCTAGCAGTGCATCAAGGACATAATTCTTCTGTGCAACAACGAGGATAATCCTTAGATCATGGACCTAGTCCACATCATTGCTACTATCATCTTTCAACTTAGTTTTCTCTAGGAACATATCACAATAAAACAGGGGAGTTATACGCGAGCTATTGATCTATAACATAGATATGCAAATACTATCAGGACTAAATTCATGATAAATTAAGTTCAATTAATCATATTACTTAAGAACTCCCACTTAGATAGTCATCCCTCGAGTCATCTAAATGATCACGCGATCCATATCAACTAAACCATGTCCGATCATCACGTGAGATGGAGTAGTTTCCAATGGTGAACATCTCTATGTTGATCATATCTACTATATGATTCGCGTTCAAATTTTTGGTCTCCAGTGTTCCGAGGCCATGTTTGTACATGCTAGGCTCGTCAAGTTTAACCCGAGTATTCCGCATGTGCAAAACTTTCTTGCACCCGTTGTATGTGAACGTAGAGCTTATCACACCCGATCATCACGTGGTGTCTCGGCACGACGAACTGTCGCAATGGTGCATACTCAGGGAGAACACTTATACCTTGAAATTTTAGTGAGGGATCATCTTATAATGCTACCGCCGTACTAAGCAAAATAAGATGCATAAAAGATAAACATCAAATGCAATCAAAATATTTGACATGATATGGCCATCATCATCTTGTGCCTTTGATCTCCATCTCCAAAGCACCGTCGTGATTTCTATTGTCACCGGCTTGATACCTTGATCTTCATAGTAGCGTCCTTATCGTCTCACCAACTATGGCTTCTACAACTATCGCTAACGCATAGTGATAAAGTAAAGCAAATACATGGCGCTTGCATTTCATACAATAAAGCGACAACCATAAGGCTCCTGCCAGTTGCTGATAACTTTTATAAAACATGATCATCTCATACAATAACGTATATCACATCATGTCTTAACCATATCACATCACAATATGCCCTGAAAAAACAAGTTAGACGTCCTCTACTTTATTGTTGCAAGTTTTACGTGGCTGCTACGGGCTTCTAGTAATAACCGTTCTTACTACGCACCAAAACCACAATGGTGATTTATCAAGTTTGTTGTTTTAACCTTCAACATGGACCGGCCACAGTCAAATCCGATTCAACTAAAGTTGGAGAAACAGACACCCGCCAGCCACCTTTATGCAAAACTAGTTGCATGTCTGTAGGTGGAACCGGTCTCATGAACGTGGTCATGTAAGGTTGGTCTGGGCCGCTTCATCCAACAATACCGCTGAATCAAAATAAGACATTGGTGGTAAGCAGTATGACGATCACCACCCACAACTTTTTGTGTTCTACTCGTGCATATCATCTACGCATAGACCTAGCTCGGATGCCGCTATTGGGAAACGTAGCATGCAATTTAAAAAAAATTCCTACGCTCACGCAAGATCTATCTAGGAGATGCATAGCAATGAGAGGGGGAGAGTGTGTCCACGTACCCTCGTAGACCGAAAGCGGAAGCGTTTGACAATGCGGTTGATGTAGTCGAACTTCTTCTCGTTCTGACCGATCAAGCACCGAATGTACGACACCTCCGAGTTCTGCACACGTTCAGCTCGATGACGTCCCTCAAACTCTTGATCCAGCAAAGTGCCGAGGGAGAGTTTCGTCAGCACGCCGGCGTGGTGACTATGATGATGAAGTGATCCACGCAGGGCTTCGCCTAAGAACTACGAAAATATGACCGGAGGCGTAAACTGTGGAGGGGGCGCCGCACACGGCTAGGAATCAATATTGTGTGTTCTAGCGATGCCCTCCCCACATATATATAGGTGGAGAGGGAGAGGGGCTGCAAGAGGCGCTCTAAGTAGGAGTAATCCTACTTGGGCGCCTCCTCCAAGTCGGCCTCCCCCCTTCCATATCCATTGGAGGGGGAAGGAAAGAGAGGGGGGAGGGGAAGGAAAGGGGGAGGCCGAATCCTCCCCTTTCCTTCTCCCTTCCCTTCCTTTCCTTCTCCTCCTATTTGGCCTATAGGGGGTGCACCAGCCCCTTTTGGGGCTGGTCTATCCCTCTCTTGGCCCATTAGGCCCGATACATACCCGGTACCCCCGGAACACTTCCGGTGTCCGAATACTATCGTCCTATATATGAATATTTACCTCTCGACCATTTTGACACTCCTCGTCATGTCCGTGATTTCATCAGGGACTCCGAACAACATTCGGTCACCAAATCACATAACTCATATAATACAAAATCGTCATCGAACATTAAGCGTGCGGACCCTACGGATTCGAGAACTATGTATACATGACCGAGACACCTCTCCGGTAGATAACCAATAGCGGAACCTAGATGCTCATATTGGTTCCCACATGTTGTACGAAGATCTTTATCGATCGTACCGTAATGACAACACACGTTATTCCCTTTGTCATCGGTATGTTACTTGCCCGAGATTCGATAGTCGGTATCTTCATACCTAGTTCAATCTCGTTACCGGCAAGTCTCTTTACTCGTTCCATAATGCATCATCCTGCAACTAACTCATTAGTCATATTGCTTGCAAGGCTTATTATGATGTGCATTATCGAGAGGGCCCAGAGATACCTCTCCGATACTCGGAGTGACAAATCCTAATCTCGATCTATGCCAACCCAACAAACACCTTCGGAGATACCTGTAGAGCATCTTTATAATCACCGAGTTACGTTGTGACATTTGATAGCATACAAGGTCTTCCTCCGGTATCCGGGAGTTGCATAATCTCATAGTCAAAGGAATATGCATATGACATGATGAAAGCAATAGCAATAAAACTTAACGATCATTATGCTAAGCTAACGGATGGGTCTTGTCCATCACATCATTCTCCTAATGATGTGATCCTATTCATCAAATGATCACACATGTCTATGGTTAGGAAACTTAACCATCTTTGATTAACGAGCTAGTCTAGTAGAGGCTTATTAGGGACACAGTGTTTTGTCTATGTATCCACACATGTATGAAGTTTCCGGTTAATACAATTCTAGCATGAATAATACACATTTATCGTGATATAAGGAAATATAAAATAACAACTTTGTTATTGCCTTTAGAGCATATTTCCTTCAAGATGTGCAAAACAAATTTGGTTCTAAATTTTCTAGACATGATAGATATGTCTGACGCCTATGTTATAGTAATTTTTTATGTTTTTCGTAAACACTTTGTCACTTCTGTTATGTGTCAATAGAATAATATAACCAACAAGCTTTATTTATAGCACTAGAAATTCTATCAATATATGTGCCGAGGATTACACAAGAGAGGAGGCCATTTTGGCTTTCATATCACAACCAATATTTTAATCCTAACCTTGGCTTGACTGCCACCTAAGAGTAACTAATTCGGTGTAGGCCATACTTTGTGGTAACAGTTATAACTAGTTGAATGAATTTTTTTCCATTACAAATATACTAGATATCATTTTTGTGGTGGCCATCTGAATACAACCATAGGATATGCTCTCCCAACTCCCTCGCGGAATGAGTTCATTTCATGGTAGAGTCCGGTTGCAAAAAATGCTACTATGGCAAGGGTGTCAGGCCTTACCGTCGGGAAGATGATATGCTTTTCCAGTGCACTCTTCTTTGTTAGATTAGTTCGTGGCGAATTGTGTGTGTGCGCGCGCGCATGTGTTGTCAGTGTGTTTCTTTGCCCCTCCCTGATAACCTGAAGCTTTATTTGCGTGATGAATACATTCCTATTCCAGCTCCACCCACACCCCAATAGTAGCAGAGAAACAAGGACCAATCGCTAAAGCTCGCATGCATCAACATAAGACTTGCTAAATTCTATGTAGACCTAAGGATCAAGGTGGGCTGGCATTGAGAATCTTGAAATAAAAAACAAATGCTTACTCAACAAATGGTTGTATAAGCTACTAAACGAGGAAGGTTTTTTGGTAAGAGTTGTTGCATAACAAATACATGAACTCCAAAACGTTATACCAAGTAGATGCTAAGCCTATCGATTCATCGTTTTGGAGGGGCTTGATGAAGGTCAAGTCGTCCTTTTCTAATAGAGGTTTATGTACTATTGGTGACGGCCAATCAATGAGTTTTGGGAAAATACCTGGTTGGGTAACCCTCCGTTAGCTCTACAATACCCGACCATGTATAATATTGTGTTTAGAAAAAATGATTTAGTGGCTTTTATTCTTGGGGATATATATTTGAACATCCAATTTCGTAGAGCATTACTAGGTGGCAAATGGACTAAGTGGATTCATTGGTTTCTAGATTGATGTCGATTAATCTAACTCAAATGTCAGATTCATTCAAGTTGAGGTTAACCACTAATGGTGTGTTCACTGTGAAGTCTATGTACGCGGATCTTATGAATTTCTGTCCTACTTTTTCGCAAAAAACACATTTGGAAAACAAAGATTCCTTCCAAGATCAAAGTATTCATGTGGTTTTTTAGAGAGAGGTAGTTTTTACCAAAGATAAGCGTAACTGACATGGCAGCAAAAATGTTACTATTTTTGTAATCAGGAGGAGACAATTCATCATTTATTTCTGTCATATCCGTTTTGTACATTGATCTGACACACATTCATATTAGATACAATTTAGAACCACCAACAAATATTTCAAATTTGTTCGAAAACTAACATTCATCATAAGCTAAAGGGCCAAATTCGTGTGGAAGTTTATGCAATTCTCTGGGCAACATGGAATTGCCAATTTGTCTTTAACATATCATCGTCTTTTAATTTCTTACAGATTATCTACAGAGCTACATTTTTAATATGTATGTGGTCATTACTGCAGTGTGTGGTCGTATGGGCGCTTATGGTCTCTGGGTGCAATCTACTAGAAACGGTTGCACATGGTTTGTTCAACAAGGGTTGGCTTGCAAGCTAGTCGTAGGTTATATGGATGAGCTATGTAATCTCCAGTTCGACTGCTTGTCGTCGTGTTTCCGGTTTATTTGTTTATTGCCGAGTACTTGGTGGCTTGAACTTATTTCACGTTTAATAACATACTAGTGGTTGGGGTGTCATCCTGTGACGCCGCTTGAGAAAAAGTTGTGCGCACGTTTTCATTTAAGAAAAACATATGGTCGTCGTCTTTAACTAAAAAAACATCTCAGGAAAAAAAATCCTCACCTCCATCTAAAAAAAGAAATGAAAAAAAATTACCACCGTAGCCTACCGGCAAGCGCCACTTTGCATAACTCTCCATTAAAAAAAATACATGGGTTTCTGACCACCATCTAAAAAACATTTCAAAAAAAAAATCCTCACATCTATCTAAAAAATAATTCAAAAGCTTTTTCACCGCAGCCAACCAGCTTGCGTCACGTGACGTAGCTGGTTGGCTGCCAATGTCGCGATGCTTAATGGTTTTAATAACGATTGTGTGCATCATGTGATGCAGAGGCCGGGATACTCCTCTTTTTTTTTAAAGTTGATATACCTTATGATTCGTGCTCTATTAATGTCTTCTCTAATGAGATAGGTTTCTCATAAAGCACACAAAGAGACAATCTAAGAGCGACGATCGCACCTAATACAGCCGGATATCACAAAGAGACATCTCGATGACTATTTCATTTGAATTACTAGATTTTTTGGATCTTTGTTTATTTACCCAAAAATAAACAAACACAACAACATAAAAGTGACTGGAATTCAAGAATCCGAGAACACATACACTACAGGAATCCAGTATTTTGCCGTCTGCCATGGCGGACGGCAAAGGCACGGACGGCTGACGGCAAAGCACTTTGCCGTCCGCGGCGGACGGCAAACAGTGACGGCAAAGATAGGGTCGGCAAACAGGTCCTTTGCCGTCTGCTTTTTATGGCGGACGGCAAAGAGCCCTTTGCCTACAGCGACGGACGGCAAAGAAGGGGGACGGCAAAATGTTGCACGTCCGCCAGCGTTACTCCGTTAGGCGGCTAACGGTGGCATTTGCCGTCTGCCAGCGGACGGCAAATTTGAGCGCCTCTTTGCCGTCCGCCAGATGACGTCAGCAATACGTCAGCGCCCGCTTTTTTTTGTCGTCCGTCCGGCGGACAGCAAAGGCAAAGTCTTTGCCATCAGCTTAGCTTTGCCGTCCGCCACGGTAGGCAAATTGGCCAAATGGTCCATCCCCAGGAAGCACAGGTGGGCGCCACGTGCCCCCTTTGCCGTCTGCCACCGGCGGCAAAGGGGTCTTTGTCGTCTGCCGCGGACGGCAAAGAGCCTGCACTGCCTCTTTTTATTCTGTTTTTCTTATATCCAACAATTATCACAACAAATATATCACAACACATATATATCCATCACATAAATATCCAGCACATATATATCCAACATAATAAATATCCAGCACATATATATCCATCCATACATACATAGTAGGTTGCACATAGTTCCATCGATCCGTACATATTACAATATGCAAAGTTTCATCATAGCAAGCGAGCAGAATACAAGAAGTGCATCAAAGGAAAAAACAGGAAAAAGCAAGCAATCCATCATAGAAAGCTGGCTTCCGTGAAGTGAATGAAACCTGCAAAATGACAAATAAGAAAGTTAGAAAAAGAAGACTAGAAGAAGAATTAGACTAGAAGAAAAAGAATAGAAGAAGAAGACTAGAAGAAGAAGTATATGCCATTTATTAGCTAACTTAGGTGAAATGTATCGTTTATGAGCTAACCTAGGTGAAATGGGTAGTTTATGAGCTATCCTAGGTGAAATGGATCATTTTGGAGCTAAGTTAGGTGAAATGGGTCGTTTATGAGCTAACCTAGGTGAAATTGGTCATTTATGGGCTAACATAGGTGAAATGGATCGTTTATGAGCTAACCTAGGTGAAATAGGTTGTTTATGAGCTAACCTAGGTGAAATGGGTCATTTATGAGCTAACCTAGGTCAAATGTGTCGTTTATGAGGTAACCTAGGTGAAATGGGTTGTTTATGAGCTAACCTAGGTGAAATTGATCATTTTGGAGCTAACTTAGTTGAAATGGGTCGTTTATGAGCTAACTAAGGTGAAATGCCACGTTTTTGAGCTAACTAAGGTGAAATGGATCGTTTTTGAGCTAACTTAGGTGAAATGGGTCATTTTAGAGTTAATCTAGGTGAAATGGGTCATTTTGGAGCTAACCTAGGTGAAATGGGTCATTTTAAAGCTAACGTAGGTAAAATGGATCATTTAGGAGCTAATCTACGTAAAATGGGTCATTTTAGAGCTAACTTGGATAAATTGGATCACTTGTAAGCTAACTAAGGTAAAATGAGTCATTTTAGATCTAACTTAGGTAGAATGGATGATTTATGAGGTCAGTAAGCTTATTAAGTCATTTTGGAGGAAAAGAAGCTAACTCTAGGTCATTATGGTAAGCATATTGGAGGAAATAAAGCTAAGTCTAGATCTTTATGCATTTGTTAAGCAAAACACTAGAGAAACTTACCGTGATCACAGAGGTGTAGGAGCGGGCTGGCTCGCGCCGGTAGCTGGAGAAGGATCGTGCGATGCGTTTCTGGAGTTAAGCTGCACCAAAGATCATTTCCAATGTCTCGTTAGCATTATGACACTCAAATGTTAATACTAGCAAGTAATGGCCATTCAAATTAAACTCACCGTGCTCCCAGGAGCAATCACTGGCATCGGCCGAGCGGTCTGACCGGACTTCTCGCACACAGACTGCACATTTGGTTTTCACAACAGAGTCATACTAGTTAGTAATGAGACTCAAATGTTAAGACTAGCAAGTAATCTGCAGAAGAAACTTACCACAAGGAGCTCGTACATGGCCCTCGCCTGCATGTCATTCCGTGCCCTCTCCTCCTCCAACATCTTTGTCGTCCTCTCCTCCAACTCCCGCTGCCTCTCTGCCGCCTCCGCCAGAAGTTTCTCCGTTCTATCTCTCTCACTCTGTATAGCAGCCTACAACACCACTCACATGACCATTTGTAATCATTGATGGAAGCGCACACAATGTAATGGAGAAAGATAGTTGAGTACGTATAACTAACCTTGAAGGCAAGTTGGACTGGCCGTTCACGAGACCTTATCTCAGGAGCGGAGCTCGACTGGCGTGCCTTGATCTCCGGAAGAGTGCTAGGACAACGGATAAGTCCATCTCCCATGGCTATGGAGCCATGGGACCTCCCGTCACCAGATATCATCAGCAGCTCTGTATCAATGGGACCCTGGCTCGGGTTAAAGTCCTCCCCTTTCCTCGCCTTCCCTGATCTCTATATTGCATGAGCTTGTCGTGGGCGGAGATGTTGGTGAAGTTCTTTGGATCATCAAGGTCAGACGCAGAGAATGCCTTGACTTTCTTGTAAGGGCCAGTGTGGGCCATGGCATACAGGTCGTACACCTCTGGCACCTTATCCGCCTTATTGTAGCGTGCCTGAAAGAGAGAAACAAAGTAAATTAGTAATTAAAGGGCTAAAGCTAGCATGATGAATGAATTGCATGAATCATGGAGCAAACCACATACCCAGTTCCGCCCATACTGAAATAAGTTGGAGCTGCCTTGGTGGTGTGGCACACCTTCCATTTGGGCACGTTTGTCCTTGGCCTCTTCGTGGGTGGGCAGCCATTCTTTTGAGCACCACGCATTGACCAACACCTCCCAACAATCCATCCGATCCACACACCATCTCGGAGGGGCCTAAGTTAGCAAATAGAAACTTGAGCGCTACGGCTATGAATTACTAAATGAAGGAAGTAAATACAAGGCCTTAAGAATTACCTTCATGTACTGCTCCTTACTCAAGAACTTATCGCAGCACTCTTGCTTGGGCTTCTTGATACCATGCCCGGCGTAGTAGTCTCGAACAGTCTGCACCCGAACCTCATGCCGTAAGTTCTGAAGTAGGCGCTTGCACTCCTTGTGGATAACATCTGTCGCCTCCTCCTCGTATCCCTCCTCACACCTGTAGAATGTCTGCAATCAAATGAGACAATATTGATTAGTACAATTAATAACTAGCTAGTTGAAGATTTTTAATTTTGTAAAGGAGCAATTACCCAGAACTTTCTGATCACCATGTCTGCCCTTGTCTCGTACAATACACCGTCGATAATCTCACCCGGCGGGGCCGGGGCAGCCAAGTAGTGCTCCCAAGTCAATCCAACCTCTGGAAGCCGACCCTCACCAGGCAACGTGACAAACCCCGGGAAGTTTTGCCGAATCAGAACTCCAAGGACGGAGTTGGGCCGGCAAACACTTTCATGGTGGTCCCAACCCCTGCAGCATGACAAGGCCAACACATCAGTTATTTGAAGAAACGTGAATGTAGAAGGTACAAAAAGATTAAATGCACTTACCTCTCCCCATCAGGGAAAATCAACCACCTCTGCTCGCGGGTCGTCGGCACGGACGGGAGCCGTGTACCACCATGCTGGTAGACATTGCCCCCCTCCTCCTCAAAATCAGTCGGCTCCCCGCCATCATCAGCATGGCCACTCGGCTCCCCGCCATCATCAGCATGGCCACTCGGCTCCTCAGGCTGACCCGACCAGTTACCCCATCCAGACGTGTGCTCCTCCAGGGTCTCGTGGGCACAAGTCTCGTGGGCCGAAGGACCGTCGACCCGAGGCTTGTGGGCCGAAGACCCATGGACTGGAGGCTCATGGACCGGAGTCTGTGCAGCCTCCTCCTCAGACGATTCCACCCTAGCAGTCATGTGCTCGGGTGAAACAGCTGGGGGCGGCGGCGAGGAAGGCGCCGTAAGAGTCACCCTACCTCCTCTCCCGCGACCACGTGCTCCACCTCCTCTCTTATTCTTACCTCGTCCCCTGCTGGGCACCGCGGTCGATGAAGAAGGGCCCGGCAGTGTCGCCATACTGTCCAGCAACGCTCGGCGGAGAGGTGCGTGTGGAATGGAAGACCTCGCACCACGCGCCGACGAAGAAGGGGCCTCGGCGCGCTCCCGACCAGCGCCCACCATCTTTCAACACCTGCCATGACAAAGAATAAATGAAATTAGTACAACATGAAAAAAAATACCGACATGAATAACAATATGTATATCACTTAAGTGTATCATCATCAAGTACAACATAAAAAAATTGAATACCTGACACTACTAATAATCTCGATCAGTATCATCAATAAATGCATAATCATCATCATCACTATAATCAATGATGGGCTCATAGGGTTCATTGGCACCACCATCGATGCTTCAATTCTACGTTTATTTTTACATTTTTCTCGAAGCATCTTCTGCATCCTCTTAGTTGGGTAGCACCAACGATTTTGCACGCCCCCCCAATCTTGCCTCGGTCGGGAGATGCAAAATCAAATGCTGCATTGGATTAAAGAAGCCTGGTGGAAAGATCTTCTCTAACTTGCAGATCAACTCCGGCGCCAACTCTTCCATTTCTTCTAGCACGCCAGGCGATAGTTCTTTCGCACAAAGAACACGGAAGAAATAGCTGAGTTCTGCCAGTACTAGCCATTCATCCTCAGGGATGAAGCCACGCAACATCACCGCATTACCCGCTCAATCCATATGTGCCAATCATGACTCTTGAGACCAAATATCTTCAGTTTATCAAGATTCGCTCCCCTCTTTAGATTCGCTGCATACCCATCGGGGAACATCAACTGCTGTTGCACCCACAAGATAATTTCCCTCATAGCTGGCCTTCCAAGATTGAACCATGCCTTTGGCTTCGTCCAATTCTGCTTTCCTTTCGGTTCTTTCATGTTTTGTAACGGCCTATCACATAGCGCCTCCAGATCGACTCTAGCCTTAGTATTATCCTTTGACTTCCCATCTATGCCGAACAATGTACCAAAAAGTGCCTCGGCGATATTCTTCTCAATGTGCATCACGTCGATGTTGTGTGGGCAAAGGAGGTCTTTGAAGTAAGGCAGATCCCATAAGCATGTTTTGTGAGTCCACGCATGCTTAGTATTATACCCCTTGAAGTACCCTGGACGCTGTGGATCTGGCTCGAGAGCGTTTAACTGATCCAGGGTCTGTTGGCCTGTCAATGCAGGTGGTGCAGAGTTTTTGACAACTCTACCCCTGATGAAGTTCTTGTCTTTCCTGAACTTATGGCGAGGATCCAGGAACTGTCTATGCATGTCGAAGCAAGAAAACTTGCGACCGGCCTGAAGCCAACGAAACTCAAGAGCTCCCTTGTATGTGGGGCACGGGAACCTTCCATGCACACACCAGCCAACGAATAGCGCATATGCCGGCAAGTCATGCGTCGAGTACATGTACCAAACACGCATTATGAAGTTCCGTTTGCTATAGGCATCGTATGTCTTGAACCCATTATCCCAGGCTTCTTGCAATTCGTCCTTAAGCGGCTGCATGTACACATTCATATTTTCCCCTGGATAGTTAGGCCCTGGAATTATTAACGTCAGGAAAATGTTCTTTCTTTGCATAATCTGTCCGGGGGGGGGGAGATTGAGTGGAAAGACAAATACGGGCCAACAACTGTATTGGGTTGCCGTCATACCAAACACACTGAACCCATCCGTGCTGATGCCGACTCGAGGATGCCTCGGATCTGCCGCTTTGTCAGCATGTAATTCATCAAACTTTTTCCATGCAACACCATCCGATGTGTGTACCATCATCAGATTCCCATCTGCATCTAGTTCGGTTCTTTTGCCTGTTTTGTGCCATGTCATCTGTCTAGCCGTCTCTTCGACCATGAAAAGACGTTGAAGTCTTGGTACGATTGGCATATACCGAAGAACACTAACGGGGATTTTGGTCTGTGTCTTCTCACCCATACCGTTGTCTACCACAATATACCTGGAAGACTTGCAAATGGGACAATAGTTCAAGTCTGCATAGTCAAGCCTAAATAAGGCACATCCTTTCTCACAGGCATGTATCTTCTCATAGGGCATCTTCAGTGCACGGAGGATTTTGTCTGACTAGTACAGGTTTGCAGGCATTACATGGCCTTTGGGTAGAAAGCGTCCAAATACTGTCATAATTGCGTCATAGCATTCTCTGCCCAAGTTGAACTGAGCCTTCAGAGCCATTACTTGTGAGATGGCATCCAACTGACAAAGCTCAGTGTGCTCGTGGAGCGGACGTTTTGAAGACTCCAACATTTCATTGAAGGCCTTTGCAGATTCCTCCATCTCCTCGTCCGAATCCCGAGCATCATCATAGTCTTGCACCATGTTTTCCATCCCGGTACCATGCTCGTCGGTGCGACGACGATCCACCTCAGCTCGGTCACGTTGGGCAGACTCACCATGAAATGTCCACACCATATAATCGGGTGTAAAACCACTCTTCTGCAGGTGTTTTCCCATTTCAGCCTCTGTCTTCTTTTCCCAATTGCCGCACCGGAAACAGGGGCACCAGGTTTTCTTTTGGCCATTTGCAAATGCGGCTTGCACAAACCCCTTGGTTTTTGTGAACCATTCAGCGCTCCATTTGTTCTGACCAGTGTGAACGGTATACATCCACGCACGGTCATTCATCTTGACTTTCAGAGCTACTGGACACACAACAATTATATATGTAATTCACCATGTATATATTCATCAGTTGATCTACTTTGTCAATTTTATTACGTCCGTGCAACCTACACTCTAATAGGTAATGATAGGTCCTAATCCCACCCGTGTATGTGTAGATTGGGTTCATTTTCCCATGCTATGCTCCGGATCCGACGCAAAATTTCGGCAGCACCTCCCTGCTGTTCTCCTGATACACGTCTCTGCAATAAACAGAGAGGATGTGTACCCGGAGAACAACAGGGGAGGCACTGACGAAATTTATGCGTCGGATCCGGAGCAAAGCATATGGGAAAACGAACCCAACCTACACATACTCGGGCTGTCCATGGATAGCGTTGGACAATTCAAAAGAATCAAGGTTATAAATATGCATTTGCATATTTATAACTATGACGCTTTTGAATGGGAGACACATATTGGTTACGCATACTGATGATTCAAGACACATATATAGCTAGCTATCAAGTTTCTTCGGAATAGATCAAATAATTAATGGGGGAGGAGGACTTGTCATTTGTGCTCACCCACGAACGAAGGGGCAGAGCTCGTCAAACGCACGGCGAGGTCGTCGAACACCAAACCTCGCAGCGATGAAACAACTGCACATTTAAAACTACACGATCAACACAATTATATATGATGTTTTTCATAACAAAATCGAAAAATATATGACCTAACTAATAATTCACAAATATATGACCCCGTC
>NC_041388.1:80045012-80065582 GCF_002162155.2 Triticum dicoccoides
GGCGGTGACGAGTACTGGGGAGAGAAAGAGAGAGAGGGGCGGGGTGGGGCGCGGCCATTAATGTTAGTGGGGCCCTCCCTCTTTGTCGTCCGCCCCCCTTTGCCACCCGCTAGCGGACGGCAAAGAGGGGGGGCCGTTAGGTTTTTTTTAAGCAGCTCGTCAGTGGGGCCCCCTCCCTCTTTGCCGTCCGCTAGCCGACGACAAAGAATCTTTATCGTCTGCTAGCCGACGGCAAAGAACTGGCTGATGGCAAATTAGGTCTTTGCCATCAGCCAATTCTTTGTCTTCTGCTTTTTGGTAGCTGATGGCAAAGAGCTTCTTTGCCGTCCGCTAGCTGACGGCAAAGAGCTGGCAGATGGCAAAGTAGCTGATTCCAGTAGTGATAGGGGATGTGCAAGGTGCATCCATAGGGGTGAGCGTAGACATGTGCATGTCATTTCTCGAAAAAGAATTACTGGAATTTTTCATCTTCATCCTTTTCTTCTACCGAGAAATAACCAAAGTTAACCGCATAATGAACTTGCTAAAATTCGAAATATGAAACCACATTTTTTTTAGAAAAAGGGACATCCCCGGCCTCTGCATAAAAAAGATGCATACGGCCACCTTTATTAGTAAGCAAAAAGGTTCAACAAAAGTCTAAAAGTCTCAAACAAAGAGCTGCTCACAAAGAGCTAAGGAACCAAAATAAAAGCCACAACCGGCTGGCAAAAGAGAGATAGAAAAACTAATTGCCTATCCTATTACATGATAGTCATCCAAACCGGCTGAAAAATATCCCATGCTACCATCTCCCAGCGGATAGATCCAGTAACCAAACGCTTTCTGGCCTCCGTCGGAGTGAGTAACGACCACATACGGATCAATGCAGTGACTTGGAAGATAACCTGCAAAAAGTGAGTATTTGTTGTTCTGTTAAAGACCAAATCATTTCTGCAATTCCAGATAGCCCATAATAAAGCACATACTCCTACACGAATGTGTCTTGCTGTTTAGGACTCAATCTCATCCAACCACGTCCCAAATAACGTGCTAATATTATTCGGGGGAGTAATATTGAAGGCTATATTAACTGATTGCCAAAGAATCTTTGCCAAAGGACAAGCGAGAAAGAGGTGTTTGCCTGTTTCATCCGTGTCACAAAAACTACATCGAGAGGATCCACTCCAGTTGCGTTTAATCAAGTTATCCTTAGTTAAAATGACTTGTTTGTGTACAAACCACATAAACACTTTAACTCTCAAGGAAACTTTGACATGCCAAACATGTTTCGAGGTAGGAATAGAACTTGAATTAATGACATCCAAGTACATGAATTTAACCGTAAATTCTCCATTCCTAGTAAGCTTCCAACACAACTGATCCGGATGTTGAGAGAGTTGAACATCCATCAATCTTCTCACAAGATGGAGCCAAACTTTCCAACGGTTACCGGCTAACGCTCTCCTGAAGCTGATATTTAGAGGCGTGGACTGACATACTGACTCAACGGTTGCATCTCTCCGTTGAACAATACTATAGAGATAAGGATACTGAAGCACGAGAGGCGTGTCCCCTAGCCAAGTATCCTACCAGAATCTCGTATAAGTACCGTTACCGACCACAAACTTGGTCCGATTAAGAAAAACCGATTTAACTCTCATCAGTCCTGTCCAGAAAGGCGAATCCATCGGCCCCACTGTCAGCTGGGATAAAGTTTTGGGTTGGAGGTATTTATTACGCAGAATCTGTGCCCATGTGGCCTCAGTCTCTCGAGAAAGCTTATACAACCATTTGCTAAGGAGACATTTGTTCTTCACCTCTAGATTTTCGATACCTAGCCCCCCTTGGTCCTTCGGTCGACAAATAATGTCTCACTTAGCTAGTCTATACTTCTTCTTCAGGTCATCACTTTGCCGAAAAAACGGGATCGATAAAAATCAAGTCTTTTCCGAACTCCGACTGGTACCTCGGAAAAAGACAATAGGAACATGGGCATATTTGTGCGCACCGAATTAATAAGAATTAAATGGCCTCCATACGACATCAGTTTGTCCTTCCAGCATCCCAATTTCTTATCAAATCAATCCCCAATGCACTTCCATTCTCTATTTGTTAGCTTACGATGATGAATGGGTATACCTAAATACGTGAAAGGTAAATACCTCGGTTCACAACCGAATAATTGCTTATACGCCTCTTGTTAAATACGAAACCACATACAGTAGTTCTTTTCGTCCTTCCGTATCCAAACCACCAGATCCGTGCACCCGGTAGAGAGGACGTCCTTTGCCTAGGCGACCACAGTACTAACATGAGCATCCAGTATGTGTTTATTAGGCTCTATCATCGCCGAGTAAATACCCCGTTGGTAAAGTCTTGACAGATGCATAAATACAGGGATACACTTTTAGATTCACTCAGACGTACCAACGTACCACCCATGAATCTCATCTCATCCCATTTCCCGTTGGATTTAACCATCACAGGCCATGGTTTTCTTTTACCAGAGCCGTAACTATCCAAGGATGCCAATGGCTAGCGGCACGTGAAAAGAGCAGTCAAAAAAGAATGAAAATTTTGATGAAACGAGAGGCACTTAAATAGAAGGGAGGAGCCTCCTCGTCTCTTCACTCTCACTCCCCACTCTGCTCCCAGTCCGGCCGCCGCCGCCGCCGCCGCTGACCGCCGTAGGAGGCGAGCGTCAGAGAACGCGGCTCTCGCTCGCCCATGCTTCTTGCTTAAGCTTGACACATCGCTTAGCACGGCAGGTCAGCTGCTGGCTGGTTGCAGTAACGAGAGGGGAGGCGAGATGCCGGGGATGGAGGAAGCAGAGGACTACGCGTCGTGCGCCTTCTCGCTCACTTGCCCCGAAGACGGCGCCGAGCTCGGGGACGGCGTCGTGGACGACGGCGACCTCTTCTTGTTCTACGCCGGCGGCGGCGCCGCCGACGATGAGGACGGCGACAATGAGTACGTGGAGCAGCTGGTCTCCAAGGAGGCCAGCTTCTGCTCCTCCTCTGACTCGGGCGACGCCGACTGCTCGTCGGCCGCCTCCGAGGACTGGTTCCTGCAGGCGCGCCTCGCCGCCGTCAAATGGATCCTTGAAGTGAGCACTCGCTGAGCTCCTCGCTCTCCCGATTGGTTTCTTGGTGCGAGCATCGATCGATCGGTCACTGACGCCTTTGGAACCGGCACCTGATTTGCATTTGCAGACGCGGGGCTGCTTCGGGTTCGGCCACCGGACGGCGTACCTGGCCATCGCCTACTTCGACCGCTTCTTCCTCCGGCGACGCGTCGATGTAATCAATCACCGCACCGCGGCCGTAAAACAAATTTAGCCTCTCTGCTTCTTAAGAACGGGAGGATGATGTGGTTGTGTGCGTGCAGAGGGCGGCCATGCCGTGGGCGGCGCGGCTCCTGTCCGTGGCCTGCGTCTCCGTGGCGGCCAAGATGGAGGAGTACTGCGCGCCGGCGCTGTCGGAGCTCGACGCCGGCGGCGGCTACGAGTTCTGCTCCGCCTCCGTCCGCCGGATGGAGCTGCTCGTCCTGTCCACGCTCGGCTGGCGCATGGCCGCCGTTACGCCCTTCGACTACCTCCCCTGCTTCTCCTCCCGTCTCGACCGGCACGACGGCCGCGGCGGCGGCGGGCATGACCCCGCCCGCGTCGCCCTCAAGTCCATCGGCTTCATCTTTGCCACAGCCGAAGGTTCATCTTCGTCCTACACACCTTCTGAAAAGAAATCTTGCGCCCTTTCTTGCATTTTGTCTGATTGATTCGTGCTGTGCTCATGCAGCCGGCAGTGTGCTGGATTACAGGCCATCTACTGTGGCTGCAGCTGCAATCCTGGCTGCATCCTATGGAGCTCTACTGACCAAAGAAGCACTGGAGTCCAAGATGGACAATCTATCTCCATCATGCCCCATTGAGAAGGTTTCTTTCACAAACTAAATAAATAACCCTTGATCATAGTAATGTTTTATTTGGATGATGAAATGGGCATTTGATTTGAGCAACCTTTGTCTGTTTCATTGATCAGGAGCATGTACATGCCTGCTACAGCATGATGGTTGGCGACTTGAGAAACAGAAAGAGCAATGGCAAGAGATCATTGCCATGTTCAGACTCCAATGAAGTTGCCACCAGTACATATGATTCTGTTCTTGTTGATGATGTTGCCGACACCGCCGCCTTCATGGCCGCGGTGTCGGAGATGAACAAGCGGATCAGACTGGAGCCGCCGGGAATCCATTGAGAAGCTAGCACCGCCGGGGACACGCAATTTTTTGTCAGATGTCTAAGGGGGCTTGGTTTGGATCTTCATTTTGTTTTTTCCTTGTTCAAATTTGTTTAGGTTCTTTCAGAGCCATTGCCATGGTTGGCATTGGCAATGCTGTTGGATTGGTTTGGATTGGTTTGTGAGAGGGGTAAGCGATGAGCAAAGATAAGGGCTGGGCTGAGCTTTCCTGAGGAGAGGAGAGCTTCACTGGAGCCCAATTCCGGCCGGTGCCCAAACTCTGCACTGTTTTTGGTATGCCATAGTGGTGGATGCCATCTTAAGTTGCATATGGTGAGATGCTAGCTGTTGGATGCAGTGGTAGCACTGAAAGGCTGGGGTTTTGGCCATTGTTTATAGAGCCAAGAAGAAAAAGTTGCAAGTGGATGTGTGATCAGTGAGGAGTGGTGTTCCACTAAGATGCACTGCACTGTACTTGCGTGGATGCATGGGTTACATTGGTTTGTGACAATCTCCTTGGGGAGTAGTTGTAACTTCTGTAACATCTGCTTCTGTTCTTGAGAAATGGGATCAGATTGGTGCATTTTGTGTATGTGTGTGCATGTGTTGGCCTTGATGACCCTGTGGGTTTCTTGATCAGTTCTGGTGCGGCAGCTGCAGGTTTTTCAGTGCCATTCATTCAGTGCTGTGCCAATGTTTTCTCCTTCTCTTCCTCTCCCTTTCTGCAGAGATGAGAATCCAAGACAACTTTTCCTGTTACATTGCCACCAGCTTTGAATAGCACTTGCTTGATTCCACATTGCTATCCCTTATTAGTGAACTAACAATAACATCTGCATTTAGAGTAATGTAGTACTCCCTCTATCTTAGTGTCAAAAAACGTCTTACATTTTGAGACAGAGGGAGTACAAGATTAGGTGATCAATAAAGAAAGTTCTTGTCAACATGATCAGTAAGTACATTGCATCCTTTTTGTAATTATTATTGGGCATGTTAATGAAAGCATCGCATCACTGTGTGCTGTTGGAAGAGTGACTAGTGTTGCGCATGAACGGTATTAGTGCACAAGATACATGAGCTTAGTACTTTGTATCAATAATTGCCTAAAGATTAAGGAGCTTGACATTTCCAACACTTAGTGGAGCACACCACAAAGGAAGGTGCAGTAGATAATTGGGACTTCTTCGGTAAAGTCGTCTACAAATTGTGGCATGAGAACAATATAGATGTAGCTTCAAAAAATGACAGTTCCTGTGAAATGCATAAACCTGATCATGATGGGCATTTGGATGAGCAGAATATCTATCAGTCCTGGATAGACCAAGATTTCAGTATGGGATAATCAATCCAAGAATCTTTTAGTAAAATGTCATCAGAATTAAAACTTGTGAGCTTGATTCAGTAGTATATTCAAATATAATACAGACTAATTCCATATTCTTGGGTGAAGACACCAGCACCACTAGAAGGTGTCAGGACTCAAGATGCTCCTGCAGAAAAGATGAACAAACACATGCCACATATATTACACCACATTCATGGAAACAATAATGATGGTATCTTTTCATATGGACAGCCCTTTCTTTCTCCTCTTGGCTTAAGTCCTAAACCCTAAAGCTGATCTTGTGGCCTCATCCACTAACTAATGCAGGTCTTGCATTGCACACTGCCTTACAGCTGGTAAAAAGAGCTTTTGCATCTTTCCCTCCTGCCCCTGCACTGGGGCAATGAAAATGCCCCCATGGCCATGGGCAATGGAGTGACTTTCTGAGCCACCACCGTCCTGCCCCTGCATGCATCCCCTCTCTCCTTCATTGCTTGGTTTTCTTTCTTTAATCTTGTTATTTATAAAAAGGAAAAGGGGCTCTTCTGCATCGAAGCATGGACACAAATGTTGATATTCTCAGTCAGTGTTTTTTTCTCTTTCGCCATTGATGGGCTAGTGCATGGAAGATAGAACTCCAAGTACTTGTTTTGTGTGAAAAATACACAGTCCAGGTTTAAAAAAATGTCAAAGTGTTCATAAACATGGTGTTTTCATTTAGAGAAGCATATTAGACCTTACATGATCCTTGGGAACAACTAGCTTGTTCATGGTTTGGGGTATGGCAGTAACCAGTAGCTTTACCAATATAATGCTTGTTCATTCGGAATCTACGATATTGCTAGGATCACTTCAATCCAGATCCTATGTAAGATCTAGGTTAAGTCATACCTCTTGACTCATAATTTTTGTAGATGGCAATCCTATCTTATGTGATCCTAGGCACAATATCTATTATAAAGATCTGCGCACCTATTCCAGACCTGATTCCTAGAGTCAGCATTACACATGTTGATTTTCATTCTGTACAATCCAATTCTTAATTTTTTTCATCTACAAGACCTAAGAAATCGAGCTGGTCAAGAAGAATGGGACAGATCAAATCGTACATTTTCTTGAGCAAATCAACTGTTACAATGTTGAGGTGACCAAACAGAAGATAAGCTACAATACATGGTCCATCAACCAATGGTAACTTGCATCTGAAGTGCAGAGAGAATATACTATCTGCCTCCCTTCTGAATCTTGGTGGCCCATTGCTGGATGGATGGAGATCATGATCCTGGCCAAAGGATTAAAATACCTGTATAGCTTCTCAGTCACCAATGCAGTCAAAAACAGGCTTGGGGACAAAGCTTGGTTAGAATTCTGTTGGTTCAAAAGAGTACTCCTGCCTAGAAGTGTGTGGGCACCTCACTGGCTGGACGGCTGCCTGCCTGCTTGCTGCCTGGCCCTAGCAAAGAAGAACTAATTATTTTAGACCATGTGTATTGTATAATGATCAGCAGTAAAAAGTTAGAATTATTTCAAAGAAATTTGATTAACAACGAGTTAATCATAATTATGTGTTGTTGTGAATTCAGGTGTTGCTGTAACTTTAGGGGAAACAGTTTAAACAAATCTCCACAGGAAAATGAGAAAATTACCTTGGGGGAATAAATGTAGGTGTCATACATGAAAAAGAAAGCTAGGAGAGTGATGAGGTATGGCAGTTGGGAGGATGTGTACAGCTGGGAGTCTCAACTGAAAGCCTGAAACAAAGATGGCCTTGCTTGCATCAATGGCAGGGGTGTGGCCCTAGCTGCTCACAGGGCAGGGCAGCACTGCACAAAGACAAAGAAGCAAACACAAGGATATCTTCCCATGCATCACACAGCATACAGTAGCAGCCACACATACACATCTCCTGATCTGGTCAAAGAAACATATGTGGTTTTGTTTCCTATTGCTTGTTTTGGTTTTTTATGCTGGCACTAGCAGGATAGTACTGGTGAAATGTGATGAACTGTCTCCTTTGTACAGCTTGGTGGTAATCTTGTAGTGTGCAGGGATGGGGTCCATTTTTTTTCCTTCCAAACCTCATCATGTAACTTGATGGTACATGCTAGTAATTGATAGTTTTAGACTATTTCATGATCTTTTGTCTTGGTTAGTACTAGTAATGTTTTCTTAACGGAAATATGAGGATTTCAATTCTTTGGAATTTTTGGACGTGGGTTGTTTGATTTTTAGAATTACAGTCCTTATAATTTAGTGGGCAACGACAACACTTGCACGTCGTCTCCTTCCTGAAGGAACTAGGAAGGGGGGAGGGGAACTTTGATTGTCATATGAATCTTGCATCCTTCTTTAGGAAATTGTCTTGTTTTTTAAGAAAAGGAGGATTACCCCTGGCGTCTGCATCAATCGATGCATTTTTTTAGAAAAGGAGGATGATCCCTGGCCTCTGCATCTGGAAGATGCATACGGCCACTTTATTGATTATTCTCGAGGACTTTACAAAGTGTTACAACAATAAGCCTGAATCCACCATCTAGGCAACATATACCGCTACTCCTATCCATATGATGAAGGGGTGCTAGCTGGGCCACTACCCAGACCACTCACCTAATCCTAACATCAAAAGCCGGAATCCCCAGCCTAGCCACATACCGGGTCTGGGGCATAAACTGGTCTGACGCACTCACAGGTGTCGTCTCCACCATCTTCCACTGGTCCATCTCAAAGCAGATTCAGGTGCCAACCTTGGCAGGCTCCTCCGCCATCAACGCCACCATGACGCCAAATGACGACCACTACCTACGCTAGAACATCGCCAAGAAAATGGAGCGCTACCACAAGATGAATATCAGCGGTAGAATAGATAAAACGCCGCACACATTGCCGCCGCCAAACACCTCACACGCACCACAAAGCGCCCACCGTGCTTCCGGGAACCCCAGGCGACGCCTTCAAGAAGGAACGCGACGAAGGTACGACGCCGTCGCCTGCAAGGGGAACTAGAGCTTTCGCCCAAATGAAGAGCACAGTGAGAAACGGGATAGGACCTCGACAAGGCCTCCAAGAAGGAAACCGACGCCCACAAGGCGCCGCCATTGTCGTGGCCTCCGCCGACGGCCAAGGGTTTCCCCCGATCCCGCCCATGTCCCATCCACCCGGCCAAAGACCTGGCCAGGGGAGCGCACGCAGCCAGAGAAGGCGTTGGACTTCATCGAAGCAGGCACGCCGGGTGACGGGGCACCCCGGCCCACCGTAGTAGACGTCCACCAAGACCTCGCCACCCGGACAACTGAAGCCGCGGACCACCAGCTCCCACAGCCGTCGCCCGTCGAGAGGCCACGCCGTCCACACCGCCCGAGGTCGCCGCCCCGGCATCCACCCACCGCGCACATCCCGTCAAAACACGGAGAACGACCCACACCGCCGCCACCAGGGAGATCACATCGCGAGCACCCAAGCCGGGCGACGAGGCAGGGTCGCGCCGGCCAGATCCGGGCGGATCCGGCGATCCCCGGCCCACCAGCCGCCAGAGAGGAGCCGGCCCCGATCCAGGGCCGAGCCGGCCTGATCTGGCAGTCGGACCTTCCCAGGAGACCCCCACACCGGATCGGGAGGAGGGCTAGCGACAGCTCCGACGACCGACGGCCGCCATAGAGGGCCTGCGTCGGCGGCCACCAGGAGCTGGGGAGGCGGGCGGCGGTGTCTCATGCGGGGTGGGGGCGCCTCCAACGTCGAGGCGGGTGCGCGCGGAAACCCCGCCGCCGCCTACCGCCGCGCGGGCGGCTGCCGGCGGCGGCGGGGGAGGAGGAGGGGAGGCGGGGGGCGGCCGGCTAGGGTTTCGCCCCCGAGTCGCCCGAAGCGGACGACACAGGGGGGGGGGAATCACAACAAGCGAGTAGCATACAACCATCTTTATTATTATTCAACAGAATCTGACAACATAAATACATGGATCAATCCAAAGCCATCTATCTGGCGAACAAAGCCGCAACACCTACACTCTTGATAATGTGCCTGAATCGCATGAACGCGCACTATCCGATCCGATGGCCTCACACAGCTGCCCCGCATCGGGCCGAGAGCACCACCCGGTCTAGTCGAACTGCAGCGCGCACCGCATGCGCACGCTCTGGATCTGCTGCCGCCATCTTCCGCCATCCCATCTTCAGGAGCGATCAACGCATACATCTTGCCAAGACATACCGCCGTCGATGCCACCACGACGCCAGACAACTTCACCACCTGCGCGCGTCCATCAACCTGCGATAGTCACTAGGGCTCCGCTGCGCCTTGCCGCCGAGACCCACCATCGTCGATGCAATAGATGCTACACCGCACCACCTCCAGATCTAGATCGCCGCCAACGCCAACCCAACGGCGTCCACCAGCTACATAGCTCCCAAGGCGGCGCCTTCAGGAAGGGAGCGACGCCAAGGGCGCTGCCGCCCACCACTGGTAGGGCTTTAACCCGAGAGACACGGGACGAGGTAGTGGTAGAAGCATACCAGACGATCGTCTCCAAGGAGAATAACGGCGTTCTCGGGCGTCGCCGCCGTGTCATGGCTGACCAAGGTCGGATAGGGATTTCTTCCGATCTGGACCCCACCACTAGATCCATTCGCAACACAGGGACCGGCAACCAAGCTATCGCAGCCCGAGATTGTACAGGGGGCCCACCAAGAAGGGTACTGGAGGAAATGATCCAATCTAGCGCCGTCGGCCGCCATGGGTCTAGGGTTCACCCTTGGCGGCAGATCTAGGGTTCACTTGCTGCTAACCTATTATTGGAGTTTAACATGGATGGTTAAAAATGAAGTTTGATGTTTGTGAGTCTGTGTGTGATTATATTGGTACCTAGAGGATACATGGATTGTTTGATGTTTGTGAGTCTGTGTGTGGTTATAAGTATTGGAGTTTATCGTGCTACCATGATGTGCGGCAGGATTCCCCGATGTTACCCACGGCGTGCCATATTCTTGTCTTTTGTCACCCGTTCAAGCACGACATCTTGGACCTCATTTGAATAACATTTTGGTTGTGTATATTGGTACACAATCTGGGTCCGCTAACCAGCGCTTCTGACCAACATGCGCCAACCAAGTCCAACCGGAGAGCAACACCGACTTATTAAAGGCGTTGATCCCTCTTTCCTCAAAAGACTAGCCTGTTGCGAGGGGACACCCCCATCCTTATAAGTCGTGTTTTGTCTCCTCCCACAACTGATGTGGGACTAAACCCAACAATCTTCCCCTCACACATCGGTCACCATGGGCACGCTAACACCAGCTTTTCCAGCCTACCAACAATGACCGACCACCCGTGAGTCCAGCGAGATTTATTCTGGGCACCTGGGCTCTGATACCAATTGTTATGCAATCTCATGCCCGCTAACCAGTGTTTTCGACCCACATGTGTCAACCAGGCCCAACCGAAGAGTGACACTGGTTTATGAGAGGTCTTGGGCCCTCTCCCCCCAACAGACTAGCCTGTCAGGAGGGTACACCCCCACCCTTATAAGTCGTGTTCTATCTTCTCCCACAACCGATGTGGGACTAAAACCAACATATATTTTGCAACTTTGCAAGATGCAGATGTCATCATCTAAATAGTAGATTTCACACGGATTGCCATGCATTACATTTTAGAGTTTGATTTTTGTACCCCCCCCCCATGCCAGGGTACCCTCCATCTAGACCATACTGTTTGTGTCAAGCTTTGTGCTATCCTTATAAAGAAATTTCTTTTTTTGTTTCTTGCAAACAAGAGAACATTTGACCTTGAAACTTCGCAGATCAACTACACACAAGTTTCACTCATTGTATAAAATCTTTCCGATTTATTTTGATGAAACATAATTTTTTTTCAAATTTTGAATGAGTTGTATCATTTAAAAAAATGTTACGCCCAAAAGTCCAAAAACAATTCAGCACATGGTACTACTTGTGTGATGTTGATCTGCAAAGTTTTGAGTTCAAATGTTCTTTTACTTAGGAGAAACAAAAAAGAGAAATTTTCTTGCACGAACTTTGATGCAAGAATGGACGGTGAGGATAGAGGGCACGCTGGTATGGGGGTACTACATTTTATGGTAAAACTTATCTTACATTTATTTCAACCTCTCCTAGTTTTTTTACAACGGAGATACAAACTTTGGAGGAAATTCCTACGGTGATGGCATGACTTTTAAATCCTACAACATTCTTCCATATTTTTGGAATACCTCGAATTAAAACAAACCTAATCCACCAAAATCACCAAAACCGCACACCTTGAGGATTTGTGAAATCAAGTATTCAAAACCAATCCTTAAAATCGAAGCATCCTAACACTACATTTTCAAATACTAAGCTATCCACATAAGAAACACTTGAAGCCAAATAAATGTATCTTTTGTGCCATTTGGATGCACTACAGAAAATCAGGCTAACCATTCCAACATCATGCAACAATCAGTATACATACGACTATTAGCATAAAACCATATAGAACTGACCACATTGTGCCGCTCCTTCGCTAGGGTAAACCATAGGGCCGCTCATCCAAACCCCTTCCCTTGCCTCCTCCCTCACTATCGTTGTCGTCAGTCTACCACATGCATTTTATTAGCCTTGCACGAACTATGACGGTGGATTCCTCTTTTGTTGGTGCGGTGGTTGACCCTGTCGTTGGAAACGACGGTGGCAGCTCACCGACATGGTGGTTGGGACGCACGGATCTGGCAGCCGTATGCGCAAGTTAGCACCACTATGCGATCGACAGCAGCTGACGCGGGGCTGGGTGCACTATGGAGGCGACAAGGCCTACCAGATTCAGCATGTGGCTTGGTAACACGGCCTACCAAATCCACCACTGCACAATTGACATCATGCCTATGTTATCTTGGGAGGAAGGGGGGTGAAAACCCAAGCCTTCGGCTAGATCACTCGGTGTTGACCTTTGCACGTCGTTTACATGTTCAAGATGTTGGCTCGAAGATCTCCTTCAATGGTGGTAGCCCTAGTTTGACTTTATGGTTGGAACAATCAACATCAATGTGTGAGCAATAATTCCTTCTTGAAGGCATTGTCTTGGAGTCATTCACTCCTTGTGAGGTCACGTCTATCTCGAGTTGTGGATCATGCTCCACGATCATAGGAATTTTGTGGTATAATTCTAGAGATGTTGCCACGAGGCAGGTTCAATGTGGATGGCCTCATACTTATTTTCTTCCCTTTTAAATCCAATTTGTTCGGGTTCAAAGCTCAACATTACATTTAGTCTCTACTATTAAAAAAGTAGTAGTGTTCCTTTTCCTGCAAGGTAGAGTGCTTTGTTCAACCTTATGTAAGGGCGTCAGAATCGTGATTCTGAATCAGATCAGAGCTCGGATGGCGCAAATCATAAAATCTTAACTAACATAATCGTAAAAACATGGATTCTACTAACCAAATCGTAGAATCAGAGTGGTTAGTTTGGATCGTAAAGTCATAGAATCGTACAATAGAATCGCGATTCTGAACAACCTTCCTTCTTTCATCTCTCCATCCCCCCCTTATAACCCACAAGTTAGGGGATCACAACAGTTTTCGATAAGAGTGTCGAAACCCAACGAGGAGCTAAAGGTAGAACAAATATTACCTCAAGTTCTATCGACCACCGATACAACTCTACGCACGCTTGACGTTCGCTTTACCTAGAACAAGTATGAAACTAGAAGTACTTTGTAGGTGTTTTCAGAAAGGCTTGCAAGAAAGTAAAGAGTACGAAAATAAAACTAGGGGCTGTTAAGGTAAAGAGGCAACTAAAGTAAATATAGCGAGTGTGGAAAAGTGGTGGTAGGAGTTGCGAAATTGTCCCTTAAGCAATTGACTACTTTACTAGACCGATAGCAAGTATTATGTGGGAGAGACCACTGCTAGCATGTCATCCCTTACTTGCAATTCTATGCACTTATGATTGGAACTATTAGCAAGCATCCGCAACTACTAATGTTCATTAAGGTAAAACCCAACCATAGCATTAAGATATATTGGTCCCCCTTCAATCCCGTATGCATCAATTTCTATGCTAGGTTGAAGCTTCTGTCACTCTTG
This sequence comes from Triticum dicoccoides, assembly GCF_002162155.2. Taxonomy (NCBI): domain Eukaryota; kingdom Viridiplantae; phylum Streptophyta; class Magnoliopsida; order Poales; family Poaceae; genus Triticum; species Triticum dicoccoides. The sequence continues at coordinate 80,058,626 of NC_041388.1, forward strand.
CCCTCCAATACATAGTCCTATCAACATACAACTAACCCTAGGGTGTGATCCACGCGCGCAATCATATGATGGGCACTAAAGGACAACAACATAACCACAAGCAAATTAAATCAATCATAGCAATTCATCAACCACCGATAGGACAACGAAAATCTACTCAGACATCATAGGATGATAACACATCATTGGATAATAATATGAAGCATAAAGCACCATGTTCAAGTAGAGGGTACAGCGGGTTGCGGGAGAGTGGACCGCTGTAGATAGAGGGGGGAAGGTGATGGATATGTTGGTGAAGATGGCGGAGGTGTTGGTGAAGATCACGGTGATGATGATGATGACCACGGCGGTGTTCCGGCGCCACCGGAAGAGATGGGGAGAGGGGGGCCCTTCGTCTTCTTCTTCCTTGACCTCCTCCCTAGATGGGAGAAGGGTTTCCCCTCTGGTCCTTGGCCTCCATGGCATGGGAGGGGCGAGAACCCCTCCGAGATTGGATCTATCTCTCTGTTTCTCTCTGGTTTTGCGTTCTCTTCTGGCTCTGTTTCACCGTTTCGTATATATATATGGAGATCCGTAACTCCGATTGGCCTCAAACCTTCGCCGTGATTTTTTTCCAAATATTAGCTTTCTTGCGGCAAAAGAAGAGCGTCAACCGCCTTACGGTGGGCTCACAAGGGTAGGGGCGCGCCCTAAGGGGGGGGCGCCCCCTGCCTCGTGACCACCTCGGGCACTGGTTCGCGTTGATTTTCCTTCCGAATTTTCCATATTTTCCAAAAATAAGCTCCGTCCGTTTTTATCCCGTTTGGACTCCGTTTGATATGGATATTCTGCGAAACCAAAAACATGCAATAGACAGGAACTGGCACTGGGCACTGGATCAATATGTTAGTCCCAAAAATAATATAAAAAATTGCCAAAAAGTATATGAAAGTTGAATAATATTGGCATAGAACAATCAAAATTTTTAGATACGACGGAGACGTATCAGCATCCCCAAGCTTAATTCCTGCTCGTCCTCGAGTAGGTAAATGATAAAAAAGATAACTTTTGATGTGGAATGCTACCTAGCATAATCTTGATCATATGTCTAATCATGGCATGAATATTAAGACACGAGTGACTCAAAGCAATAGTCTATCATTTGACATAAAAACAATAATACTTCAAGCCTACTAATAAAGCAATCATATCTTTTCAAAATAACATGGCCAAAGAAAGTTATCCCTACAAAATCATATAGTCTGGCTATGCTCCATCTTCACCACACAAAATATTCACATCATGCACAACCCCGATGACAAGCCAAGCAATTGTTTCATACTTTTAACGTTCTCAAACCTTTTCAACTTTCACGCAATACATGAGCGTGAGCCATGGACATAGCACTATAGGTGGAATAGAATATGATGGTGGAGAAGACAAAAAGGAGAAGATAGTCTCACATCAACTAGGCGTATCAACGGGCTATGGAGATGCCCATCAATAGATATCAATGTGAGTGAGTAGGGATTGCCATGCAACTGATGCACTAGAGCTATAAGTGTATGAAAGTTCTGACTGAAACTAAGTGGGTGTGTATCCAACTTGCTTGCTCATGAAGACCTCGGGCATTTGAGGAAGCCCATCATCGGAGTATACAAGCCAAGTTCTATAATGAAAATTCCCACTAGTATATGAAAGTGATAACTCAAGAGACTCTCTATATGAAGAACATGGTGCTACTTTGAAGCACAAGTGTGGAAAAAGGATAGTAGCACTGCCCCTTCTCTCTTTTTCTCTTATTTTTTTTATTTTTTGGTGGGCTTCTTTGGCCTCTCTTTTTTGGGCTTCTTTGGCCTCTTTTATTTTTTTTGTAAAGTTCGCAGTCTCATCCCGACTTATGGGATAATCATAGTCTCCATCATCCTTTCCTCACTGGGGCAATGCTCTAATAATGATGATCATCACACTTTTATTTACTTACAAGTCAATATTACAACTCGATATCTAGAACAAAGATATGACTCTATATGAATGCCTCCAGCGGTGTACCGGGATGTGCAATGATCTAGCGTAGCATTGACATCAAGAAACGGACAAGCCATGAAAACATCATGCTAGCTATCTTACGATCATGCAAAGCAATATGACAATGAATGCTCAAGGCATGTATATGATGATGATGAAAGTTGCATGGCAATATATCTCGGAATGGCTATGGAAATGCCATGATAGGTAGGTATGGTGTCTATTTTGAGGAAGGTATATGGTGGGTTTATGGTATCGGCGAAAGTTGCGCGGTACTAAAGAGGCTAGCAATGGTGAAAGGGTGAGAGTGCGTATAATCCATGGACTGAACATTAGTCATAAAGAACTCACATACTTATTGCAAAAATCTATTAGTCATCAAAACAAAGTACTACGCGCATGCTCCTAGGGGGATAGATTGGTAGGAAAAGACCATCGCTCGTCCCCGACCACCGCTCATAAGGAAGACAGTCAATAAATAAATCATGCTCCGACTTCATTACATAACGTTCACCATACGTGCATGCTACGGGAATCACGAACCTCAACACAAGTATTTCTCAATTTCACAATTACTCGACTAGCATGACTCTAATATCACCATCTTTATATCGCAAAACTATTGCAAGGAATCAAACATATCATATTCAGCGATCTACAAGTTTATGTAGGATTTTATGACTAACCATGTGAATGACCAGTTCCTGTCATCTCTCTAAATAGATATAAGTGAAGCACGAGAGTTTAATTCTTTATACAAAAGATATGCCCGTGCTCTAAAAAATATAAGTGAAGCAAAAGAGCATTCTACAAATGGCGGTTGTCTAAGTGAAGAGAAACAGGCAATCCAAACTTCAAATGATATAAGTGAAGCATATGAAGCATTCTATAAAGCCATACTCAAAAGATATAAGTGAAGTGCAAAGAGCATTCTATAAATCAACCAAGGAATATCTCATATCAGCATGGTGCATAAAAAGAAAAATAAAAACCTAAATACAAAAGACGCTCCAAGACTTGCACATATCGCATGAACGAAACGAATCCGAAAACATACCGATATTTGTTAAAGAAAGAGGGGATGCCTCCCCAGCATCCCCAAGCTTAAACGCTTGAGTCTCCTTGAATATTTACTTGGGGTGCCTCCGGCATTCCCAAGCTTGAGCTCTTGCCTCTCTTCCTTCTATTCACATCGAGACTTTCTCAATCATCGAACAATTCATCCACACAAAACTTCAACAGAAAACTCGGTAAGATCCGTTAGTATAATAAAGAAAATCACTACTCTAAGTACTGTTGCAAACCAATTCATATTTTATTTTTGCATTGTGTCTACTGTAATATAACTTTTTCGTGGCTTAATCCACTAATATAAAATGATAGTTTCATCAAAACAAGCAAACTATGCATCAAAAACAGAATCTGTCAAAAACAGAACAGTCTGTAATAATCTGAACATTCACCATACTTCTGATACTTGACAAATCCTACCAAATTAGGAAAAATAAACAATTTTTATAGGAAGACAGTTCAAAAAGAATCAGAACCATTTGACGTTCCAGCTAAAAATGTAAAATCACACACTACAGCCAAAGTTTCTGTCCTGCACCGCACAAACCATTAAGCAAATGTAAACATCATAAAGGCGAACCTTGGCACATTATTTTTATAATACAATGGAATTGTACAAGGGGATAATTATTTTTAGTGAAAAGTTTCTGTAATCAAGATTCACAAAGTTTCTGTGAGCATGAACAAAGTTCAAGGCTAGCTCCCACTTCAACAATGCTTGTCTCTCTCACTTTCACTTTCCTTTTTGAAAAAGTTTTAGGTTTCCCTCTTTATTTTTTTGTTTTTAAACTATATGAAAGCACTCAACAGAAATAAATGACTCTCTAAAACTTCCAGGTTGTCTCCCTGGCAGCGCTTTCTTTAAAGCCATTAAGCTACGCATATAGTGCTCAAGTAATGGATCCACCCAGATCCCAAGGTATATCAAAGCCAATTTTAATTAACAATGATTTGTAATTTAGTGGTGAGCACAAGGTAACATATATCATGTAATGACGAAGTCTAACTCTCTTCCTATGCATCGGCATGTCATAAAAGAACAATTCATGCACACAAAGTAAAGGCCAATGCATAGTATAAATAGTTTCTTGCAATTTTATCATATTGAAAACATAGAGAGGTGGAGATATAGTTCCTCTCTCATAATAATTGCAAGTAGGAGCAGCAAGCACATGCATACTATACTCATCAAAATCATCATGTGCAATGGTAATAGGCAACCCATCAATATAATCCTTAATAAGGGCAAACTTCTCCGATATACTGTAGTCGGGAGAATTCAAAAAGATAATAGGACTATCATGTGTGGGTGCAATAGCAACAATTTCATATTTAACATACGGAACTATAGCAAGTTCATCTCCATAAGCATAATTTATATTGGCATCTTGGCCACAAGCATAGCAAGAATCATCAAGAAGGGATATTTCAAAAGAATCGACGGGATCATAGCAATTATCATAGCATTCATCCTTCGGTAAACACGAAGGGAAATTAAACAATATATGAGTTGAAGAGTTACTCTCATCATAAGGTGGGCATGGGTGATCAATCCTCTCTTCCTCCTTTTGTTCTTCGCTCTTCTCCTCATCTTTCTCATTCAATGAGCTCACAGTTTCATCAATTTCTTCTTGCATAGATTCCTGCAAAATATTAGTCTCTTCTTGGACAGCGGAGACTTTCTTAATAAGCGCATTAATTTCGTAATTGTATTCATAATTCTCATAACAATATTTCAGGATAGCTAAATTTTCAGGTCTATACACAACATCATCAAAATCTTCAAACTCTTTAAACATAGATTCAATTTCATAAGCACCCTTAAAAGCAACAAATTCTTCTATTTGTTCCACATCATAGTAATCATATATACCATTAGCATAAGAAGCTAAGGTCTCATTATCATTAAATTCACATGAAAAGGGAAGGTGTGGATCCTTCACCTCAGAGCAACAAGTATAATCATATCTCAAGCATAGTTGCCTAGCATACAAATTCAATATATGAATTTGATCCCATAATAGTTTTCCTTTTTGTGTCAAGCGGTAATCCCTAAAGTATTCACGTTGATCCAACATTACTCCCATTACATAATTGAATGGGGTTTTCTCAGGATTATTAAATTAGTACATAATATCTTTCACATAACTAGCATCGAGGGTTTTAGGAGGTTCCCCATATCCATGAGCAGAAAGTACACCTAATTTTTTTTGGTATTTCGTGTTCCATTTCCATAACTAAAGATAAAGAAAAACTAAGAACAGCAAATATAAATTACTTAGTGATAAAGCAAACAAGCACACACGAGAATATTCACCCCACGCTATTGCTCCCTGGCAACGGCGCCAGAAAAAGGTCTTGATAACCCACAAGTATAGGGGATTGCAACAGTTTTCGATAAGTAAGAGTGTCGAACCCAACGGGGATCTAAAGGTAGAACAAATATTCCCTCAAGTTCTATCGACCACCGATACAACTCTACGCATGCTTGGCGTTCGCTTTACCTAGAACAAGTATGAAACTAGAAGTACTTTGTAGGTGTTTTCGGAAAGGCTTGCAAGAAAGTAAAGAGCACGAAAATAAAACTAGGGGCTGTTAAGGTAAAGAAGAAACTAAAGTAAATATAGCGAGTGTGGAAAAGTGGTGGTACGAGTTGCGAAATTGTCCCTTAAGCAATTGACTACTTTACTAGACCGATAGCAAGTATTATGTGGGAGAGGCCACTGCTAGCATGTCATCCCTTACTTGGAATTCTATGCACTTATGACTGGAACTATTAGCAAGCATCTGCAACTACTAATGTTCATTAAGGTAAAACCCAACCATAGCATTAAGATATATTGGTCCCCCTTCAATCCCATATGCATCAATTTCTATGCTAGGTTGAAACTTCTGTCACTCTTGTCCTCCAATACATAGTCCTATCAACATACAACTAACCCTAGGGTGTGATCCACACGCGCAATCATATGATGGGCATCAAAGGACAGCAACATAACCATAAGCAAATTAAATCAATCATAGCAATTCATCAACCACCGATAGGACAATGAAAATCTACTCAGACATCATAGGATGGCAACACATCATTGGATAATAATATGAAGCATAAAGCACCATGTTCAAGTAGAGGGTACAGCGGGTTGTGGGAGAGTGGACCGCTGTAGATAGAGGGGGGAAGGTGATGGAGATGTTGGTGAAGATGGTGGAGGTGTTGGTGAAGATCGCGGTGATGATGATGATGACCACGGCGGCGTTCCGGCACCACCAGAAGAGAAGGGGAGAGGGGGCCCCTTCGTCTTCTTCTTCCTTGACCTCCTTCCTAGACGGGAGAAGGGTTTCCCCTCTGGTCCTTGGCCTCCATGGCATGGGAGGGGCGAGAGCCCCTCCGAGATTGGATCTATCTCTCTGTTTCTCTCTGGTTCTGTGTTCTCTTCTGGCTCTGTTTCACCGTTTTGTTATATATGGAGATCCGTAACTCCGATTGGCCTGAAACCTTCGCCGTGATTTTTTTTCAAATATTAGCTTTCTTGCGGCAAAAGAAGAGCGTCAACTGCCTTACGATGGGCTCACGAGGGTAGGGGCGCGCCCTAAGGGGGGGGGGGCGCCCCCTGCCTCGTGACCACCTCGAGCACTGGTTCGCGTTGATTTTTCTTCCGAATTTTCCATATTTTCCAAAAATAAGCTCCGTCCGTTTTTATCCCGTTTGGACTCCGTTTGATATGGATATTCTGCGAAACCAAAAACATGCAACAGACAGGAACTGGCACTGGGCACTGGATCAATATGTTAGTCCCAAAAATAATATAAAAAGTTGCCAAAAAGTATATGAAAGTTGAATAATATTGGCATGGAACAATCAAAAATTATAGATACGAC